>NW_022900928.1:11344904-11376531 GCF_012274545.1 Fukomys damarensis
AAAAAAAAAAAAAAAAAAAAAAAAATAAATGTATATATGTGACAGATAATAAGGAAAAAGATATGTAATCAAGTGGAAACAATGTATCTAAAAGTGTACCTTGAATTAGTACAATTGCCTTACATATTTTACATATTCTTCAGCCTGTTAGTCTGGCTTTCAATGTGTATATTTCATGATTAACTTCATAAGGTCTTACAAGATAAATGAATCTGATGCTGGAAAAAATAATAGAGGGCAAATGGATTGGGGAATTAAAATGCATTACTCATGTTTACCAATTGTCTACAATGAATGTAATCTTTATGTACTGCAAACAGATATTAATAAAAATCAAAATTAGTCACTAAACTTGGAGTTGAATCTAGATTTAGGACTCCCATCTTTGTAGCTTCCTTATTTCTGTAAATTCTTGTTTCCCCTCTGTGACAGGAGGATAGTGATTCCCCAGTACCTCATGGTCCTAGAATCCTAGATCACGCAGCAGGTGCTCACCACTTCTCTGTGTTCCCAGGGGCACCAGCGGAGAGTTTCTGAGCATGAATCAAACCACCCTGAAAAGTGACTCAACTTTTCATTCACTTTCTGCATTAGAAGTTGTGACCCTCCCGGTACTGACAGTCATCTGTGCCCTGGCAGGGCTGCCTGGAAACGTGGTTGTGCTCTGGCTCCTGGGCTTCTGTGTGAGCAGGAACCCCATCTCAGTCTACATCCTCAACCTGGCCACGTCGGACTTCCTTTACCTCTGTTGCCTTCTTGTATTCTACCTATGGGAATTCAGTGACTACTTTAACATTGCTTACTTCAAATACATACATGCTGTGGGGATGTTGTTGTACACCACAGGCCTGTTCATGCTCAGTGCCATTAGCGTCGAGCGTTGCCTTGCAGTCCTGTACCCCATCTGGTACCGCTGCCGCCGCCCAGGATACATGTCAGCTGTCATCTGTGCCCTGCTCTGGGCTATGTCCCTACTGCTCACCATGCTGCTACACTTCTCATGTAGCTCTTTCTTTTCAAAAGATGAGCTATGTTTAATAATGCATTCTGTCATAGGCCCATGTCTGATATTTGTATTTGTTATCCTCTGTGGGTCTAGTCTGACTTTGCTGGTCAGGATGCTCTGCAGCTCCAGGAGGTTGCAACTGACCAGGCTGTATGTGACCCTCGGGCTCACAGTGCTGGTCTTCCTCCTCTGTGGCCTGCCTGTAGGCATCATGCAGGTTTTGGGAGCCATACGTGCTCTTGAAATTCACTTTTCGACCTTTATTCGGCTTGAGAGGGCTGCTTTTTTGCTGTCTAGTATTAACAGTAGTGCCAACCCCATCATTTATTTCTTTGTTGGCTCTTTTAGGCAGAAACACCAACAGTATCAGCAGAGGCGGTCCCTGAAGTTGGTTCTCCAGAAGGCCCTGGAAGATGTAGCTGAGGGAGAGAAAAGTGGAGAAAGTCCTCCTCAGGAAAGTGTGGAGCTGTCAGGATCTCCTTAAAGGGGCAATTTGTATCTACCATCAGTCACTCAGAGAAGCAGTCTCTGTAGAAGATCACATATATAATTGTGACAAGTCACACCCTAGTATAGATATACAGGCACAAATAGAGACATCTGCTCATTCATCTATGTATTGTATCTCGCAGCTTTCACATGTAACAGCAGTTGAATAGTTGCAACAGAGGCCATTTTACTGCACAGATTAACATATTTACTAACTTGCTCTCTCTCTCTTTCGCTCTCTCTGTCTCTCTCTCTCTCTGTCTCTCTCTCTCTCTCTCTCTCTCTCTCTCTCTGTCCCCCTCTGAGCCTACTTGGATGCCCACACAATTCATATATAAATATTTTTAATAATATAACAATAAGTTCTGGATACATTATCTGGAAAGGATGTTGTCTCTTTCTCTTAGGATGGACCTTCAAATATGCAGGAAGCTAGCACCAATAATCATAAGCCAGGACTGAGCAAAATCAACTACAACCCCTTCCAGTCTCTCACTGCCTGAAAATTTGATATTATGAGGATTATTTAGGTGAACTTGGCTGCTTTCATCAAAGAGCTAAATACACCAGGCCCAGTAGTCAAAAACTTCAGAGGCTGGCAAATGGTAAGTAGAGTGATTGTAGGACCAATAGTTGCTTCATGTTGGTTCATGCCAGTGAGGCAGCCAACAGAGAAGCAGCAACACACATGAGCATCCAAGTATTGTTGCACCAACTATAGCAAATGAAAACTGTGTTGCTGCCGTTTCAAATCCAGTCATGAAATCTTGATCCTCAACCTAGCTAGAAACTTAACAGAAAAGAAATCTGGAGAATGTAGTTAGTCTCAGTCACTTGACATTTCAAATAATCCTAGCCTATTCTTTGTCAACCTGGTGAATATTTATTTATCTTCTTTAGACCATAATTCCAAATAAAGACAATGGCAAGGCTCTCTGTTTCATTATGACTGTTCAGTGTATACTACAAAGCATATCATTTCCACGACAAGTAATTCATCTTGTCCATACTCATAATAATATGTATCATTTTATGAATTGCCCACTCAAGGTTGTTACCCATGTTTATGGAATTTTCTTTCTACATTCCTCATTAAATTCTTTATGCATTCTAAATTTTAAAATGCTTTACTTTTACTTTTACTTTTACTTACACAGTCTCACCAGCAAGTTCACATTGGTTGCCATTGCTTCTGGTCTGGATTCATCATTTTCAATTAAAGGCTCCAGAATAGCAATTACTTATACGGAGATAAACCAGTTAAGGTGAGATGTGAGTGTAAATTAGGCAGATATCAGATACATGTCTATGAATGATTGTGTCAGAAGCTGCTCTGCTCTCTGATTAGCCCAGAGTCCTTCCATAATAGGAGGTCACAGGGGCCATATCAGCATTTGATAAGCCTGGCTTAGTCATCCAATTTCACTGCAGCTCCTACTGGACTTTGTTGCTTGAGAAGACAGAGGTAGTTACTCAGATATCATCCATTCTCAGAAATGCTCATCCTCTTCTAGAAGGATCTTCTCTGTACATCCAAAGAGAATAATGGAAAAAAGTTAAGGGTACATAAGACCTATCTTATTACCAGAATGGGTTACAGATGCTATTATAAGTTCATAAGCCTATTTGCTACACTGGATGCTACATTCAGGGTTGAGATAGCCTCCTTTGGGGAAAAGAATGAGACATGAAATCTCCTTCCAAAACTAGCACAAGCAACCTCTATTACGTGTGCGTGTATGGAGTTATACAAACCATTGTTGATTTCGGTACACTTCCACATCTTCTCCACTTTATTTTCAATGTACCACTGTAGAAGACCACCCATATTTAGGACCTGGCCCTCCAAGGTCATCAAAGATCTGAGGTATGAAGGGACCTTTTGTGCAACACCTTACATCTTTGGTAAGTCACTCAACTTCCTGAGCAGGGAGATGGCTGGACACCAGAGGACAAATGTAACATGTGCTAAAGGAGGGTCAGCAAGAGAAAAAGTCTCCCATGCTTTCACTGAAAGCAACTTGGTGAAGAAAGGCTGTGACCCGTCCTAATGGTGGACAGTGGCTGAGGAGCTGATAAGCTCTATTCATGGTTCCAAAATAAAACCTAAAGAGACTTAACTGACCTTGACAGATAGCAAGATGTTCATATTGATTAACACATATCTCACTTTACTTGGTCTTAAACACCCAGCGGAAAAGAAGAACCAAAAGAGGCAGTCAGTGAATAGGCACTAGCAATAGAGAGGCTTTTGAGGCCCACACTCCACCTCCCTATAAAGGGATACACCTCCAAGTGGTAAATCAGATAACCCAATATCAAAAACTGGTACAACACCTATTTAATACCACCCTCCACTATTTCTCTGTCAATATCTCAGACTGTTGGTTGTGCATTTCCATTTACCCCTGCTTATTCACTCCAATTCCCACCCACCTAGATTTTAACCTATCTGTCTCAAATACTGGCAATTTATCCATAGTTCTGGGATCCTTTGCTACTGGTTTCCCATTCCTTGTACAAACCATTAGCCTGACATGCATGAAGCAGAATGACAACATTACTTGCCTTGCTTGCTCTCTCATTATCTCAGAAGAGCATCTGATCTACCTGTCCAACAGCCTGTACTTCATATGTAATCAAGAGGCACTGTAATGCCTCAATCACTTGGATGTTTTCTGTTACTATCCTTCCTTAGCCCTCCCATGATGATTTATAGAGAAGCCCAGGGGTCTACACTAGTTCTCTCACAGAACACAACCAGAAAAATGGAAGCTGCTGTTCTAGTCACCTTCTTAATGGGAGCAGGGGTACTCATTGGGATGACAATGGGGATAGCAGTCATTTCTATATCCACATATTTCTCTCAGGCCCTGTCCATAGAGATTTCAGAAAACATGGATAAAATAAGCCAATCCTTAAATACGATACAAGATCCAATAAATTCTCTAGTAGCAGCCATGTTACAAAATACAAGGGCCCTTGACATGCTAGCCTGCCCAAGAGGGAAAGCACCAGAGGCTAGGGTAAAGAATGCTATTATTTTGTGAACCAGTCAGGGATTGTTAAAGGAAAGCTTGAAGAATTACAGCAGTGCAATTCTTTGATAAGAGCAGAAGGAACAATGGAATTCTTGGATGGCCCTTCCCATAATCTACACCCAGAACCATGCTCAGAACCATTACTCAGTGGGCTATTTTAGTACCACAGTCCCTTAATCCTTGTATCACACACTCTAGATCCAGCCATCTCTGAAAAGCCCCACCTAGGCAGTCCCTCAGGAGTCTCATGTGTTCAGAAGCGGTGGTTTTGGAAGCTCATCAGACCATGGGGTGCTGTGCTCATCATGGATTAATCCAAGGGTGAGTTCAGAGCTAAATGTGCTGCTGGGAGGTGGAGCCTTCTCAGAAGGGGCCAGTCATGGCATGACCTACAAGGGCGTATTCTTGTTCCCAAGACAAAAGCTGTCCCTGGCTTTCTCAAGTTATGCCTTGGCTACTCCCCTTCTTGGGCCCTCTGGCTTTTATGTGTCTTTTAATCATGATAGGGCCCTGTCTGTTTTGTTGTTTTCAAAATTTCTTGCAGGAACACATGACAGCATTTACCATCCAGACAATAATGGAACTCGTCATGGCAGAGTATCAGCCACTGCAGTAGAGGGAAGAGGCCCCCACCTACCACTGCCCCCACCAAATCCAGGGTTAGCCCCAATCTTCACCCCTTTGTCAGGTTGAAGCAGTTCCAGAAGAAGAGACTTTTACCAATAACCATAAAACAAAAGTCTGGAATGTTAGATTTTCCTTGCCTTAAGATGGCTATTGAATCCCCTCCCCATAATGCCCTGCTTCTCACTTAAAAAGATGGCTTCTCCCACCTACCAAACAACAGCCTTCTTCCCATGATGCATCTTCTCCAGCCAAAATTAACCATATACTTGCTACCTCCAAGTAATCAGTGATCTCACAAGCCCCTCCTAGTGATGTCACAGGCTCACTTAACTCCACCACAGTTCATATAAGCCTCACCCCAGTTCTATAAAATAAGCTCTCTGTTCTGCCATATTGCTCTCTCTCCTTTGATCGGAGGCAGCCTGGCACATTGTCTCTACGATAAAGGCTTTACTGATTCTTGAAAAATAAATAAATAAAGATCAGAGCAGAAGTCAATGCAAGACAACCATACAAAAAAATCAATGAAGCAGAAAGATTGTTTTTCAAAAGAATAAACAAAAATTGACAAATCCTTAGCCAACCTTATCAAAAAGTACCAATAAACTTAATTAAAAAATAAATAAGTAAAAAGAGGAAAGAAAAGACCCAAATTCATGCACTTAGGAATGAAAAGGGTGTAATTACAATTAACCCAGGAGAAATCAAGAGGATCATCAATACCTACTTTAAGAACCTATATACCAATAAGAAGAAAAACACAAAAGAAATAGATTTCTACATATATATATATATGTATATATATATGAATTACCATATAGATGAATGAAAAAGATCTAAAACTTCTAAACAACCCAATATCAATCAAAATTGAAAATGTAATTAAAAACACACCAACAAAAAAAGCCCAGGCCCTTATGATTTCACTGCTGAATTCTATGAGACGTTTAGAGAAGAACTATTGCCATTACTCTTTAAACTCTTCAATGAAATTGAAAGGGAAGCAATACTCCCAGTTTCATATCTGGAAGCAAGCATGACCTTCATCTCAAAAGCAGAGAAAGACCCAACCAAAAAAGATAGCTATAGGCCAAACTCTCTAATGAACATAGATGCAAAAATCCTCAATAAGGTCCTGGCAAAATGAATACAAAAGACCATCAAGAAGATCATACACCCTGACCAAGTGGCATTTATCCCAGGGATGCAAGGATAGTTCAAAATATGTAAATCAATAAATGTAATACAGTATATTAACAGAGTCAAGGACAAAAACCATATGCCCATTTCAACAGATGCAGAAAAAGCATTCAACAAAATCCATCGTCCATTCATAACAAAAGCCTTACAGAAAAATTGGAATGGATGGTCTCTCTCAACCTGATAAAAGCCATCTAAGCAAAACGAACAGCCAACAGCATACTAAATGATCAAAAACTGAAATCCATTACAGTGAAATAACAAGACAAGGGTATCCACTATCACTTCTGTTCAATATAGTTCTGGAAATATTAGCCACAGCAATTAGATAGGAAAAGGAAATAAAGATTAGAATGAAGAAGTTCAAACTGTCACTATTTGCAGATGACATGGTATTCTATGCAGAAGGCCACAAGAACTCCATCAAAAGTCTTCCACACTTAATACACAAATTCAGTAGAATAGCTGGATACAAGGTACACACACAAAAATCAATAGCTTTCTTGTACATGAGCAACATATTAAGTGACAGAGAAATTGGGGAAACAACTTCTCTCACAATAGCATTCAAAAAATAAAATACCTAGGAATCAAGTTAAGGAAAGAAATCAAATTCCTCTACTCTGAAAACTATAGCACTGTGAAAAAGAGATCAAAGTGGATATCAGAAAATGGACAGGCATCCCTTGCTCCTGTGAAATGGCCATAATTCCAAAACTGCTATGCAGATTCAATGTAATTCCAATTGAAATCTGAACAGTATCTTTCTCAGAACTAGAGAAAACAATCCAAAAATTCATCTAGAACCAGAAAAGACATAGAATAGCAAAAGAAATTCTAGACAACAAAGACAAGGAAGCGGGTATCACAATCCCCTTGCTGAAGCCATGCTACAAATCTAATGTGATTTAAGCAGCATTATACTGGCAAAGAAACAGACCTGAAGACCAGTGGAATAGATTAGAAAATGTAGAAGCAACTCCAGACATACTCAGCTGTAGGAACCAAGTTTTCTGATCAAGGTGGGCTCCCTCTTAACCCTTTGCTCCAAACAGCAAGACTAAGTTTTCTGGACTGGGGCTGTAACAGCCTCCTCCCTTTTTTATGTTCCTCTTCTTTTGACCCAAGAATGAACTTATCTCCTCCCCGATAGTTGCTTAGTAATGAATAAGTTAAGCAAGGAAACCATATGTTTTGCTAAGCATAAAGAGTTTCCCTAATTGTGTAATCATATAGGGTGTACTTTGAAACAAAGAACATAGCGACTCCCCGCTGATTTACTCTTGGGTATTAGTTATTTCCCGTAAGTACCCCAGTAATAACCATTAGTAATGAAAAGTTAAAAATATCACCAATAAAAAGAGAAAGCCTCCCCACCACTATATAATCATGCCTTGAAAGTGGGTCGGGGCCTTCAGTTGGAAGCCACTGTATCCGTGCCACTGGAGGTCCAGGCTCGAGGTCACTGGGCTCGAGCCTGCAATAAACTCCTCATGTAATTACATCTGACGTGACTCCTTGGTGGTCTTTGGGGATATCATGATCTGGGTACAGCATCAGCCACCTTATCTTTGACAAAGTATTGAAACACCCTCACTGGAAGAAAGATGGCCTCTCTAAGAAACTGTGCTGGAAAAATTGGGTTTCAACTTGCTGAGGATTGAAACTAGACCTATATCTCTCAGCACGGTCTAAATTAAAATCAAACTGAACTAAAGATCTAAATAGTAAAATAGAAACGCTAAACTGGCTGGATGAGAGGTTAGGTAGAATTCCTGAAGACACTGACAAAGGAAAAGATTTCATCAACAAAACCTCAGTTGCACGTGAACTAGCACAAAGGATCAACAACAAGGCTTACCTTCTTACAAAGCGTCTTCACTGCAAGAGAAACCACCAACAGAGTGAAGAGGCAACTCACCATGTGAGAAAAAGTTGTACCATCTCTTTCTCAGACAAACATCTACTATCTAGAACATTATAAAGAACTTAAGAAAATCAGACCTCCCCTATTAAAAGACCCAAACCAAAACTGAGAATCTGAAGGAAGCAGACATTTCTCAGATGAAGAAGTAAAAGCAGCAAATAAATATAAGCATAAATGTTCATCATCACTGGTCATTTGAGAGATGCAGATGAAAATAATGCTGAGATTTTTGTCTCCAGAAAGAATGGTTGCTATCTAGAAATCAACAATAGCAAATGCTAGTAGGGTTGTGAGGAAAAGGGTACATTTTTCCACTGTTGGTGGGAGTGTAGACTGGTGCAAACACTGTGTAAATTAGTGTGAAGATATCTAAAACAATTAAATTAGAGGTCCCATTTGATCCTCTATTCCCCTGCTGGATATATTTCTAAAGTAATTAAAAGAATCATACTACAGCATTATATGTACACCCCTGTGTATAGCTGCACAGATTGTAATAATTCAAAATTGGAAACCGCATAATTTCCCATCAACTGGAGCCCGGATAAAGAAGATATACATGTGTGTTTTTCTATAAAATGGAGTACTACTCACCATAAAGAATGAGAAATTAAAGACATTTGCAGCTACATGGATGCACATCGAGTGCATACTTTTAAGTGAAGTAAATGGGACACACGTGTAATACTGAATAGTTGGTGTGGTATGAGATACTGAAAGTGTAAGTAAGGATCAAAATGTAGAATAGATAATGTGAAATAGAAAGAAAAGTTCCAAAGGGGAAGGGAAAGTGGGAGCCATAGAGAAAATGAAAGAAAGGAAAGGGATCAATATGAGAAAAGGAAAATCGGAAAGGAAGTCTTTGTAAATAGGGAGGTTTGGAGGGGGTGAAGAAAGGGCAGTGGAAAGGGAAAACATAAGAACGAAGATATATCATGTAAAGGTGCAAATTTCCAATGATGAATGTCATCATATTGCATACCTAAAATGCACCAATAATGTTAATGAATAGAAAAAGAAAACCTATTCTGATCACATTTCTCCTTTCCTCATTCCTTCACTGGGTGAGAACATTTTTAATAAACAGCATACACACATTTCCCACCTCACAGTTTCTTTGTAGAAAACTTCACCTGGAATGACAAAAATGAATTCAATTTGAATGAGGACATAAAGTTGTAGCAATGTAGAAGTTAAAATAATGCAGTTTGGATTGCTTCTCCCAATCAGTGATTCCTAGACTTCACTATGATGAAAATCATAGGATAAAATGGTATTTCCTAGGTCCTAACCTAGACTTCCTTAGAAAACTCTAAAAAGGAAAAAGAAAGATATAGAAATCTCCCATTTTAAATTCATCCTTTTATTTCTGATTATCGAGGGCTTCAAAAAAATTAGTTCAGACAACTACTTTGTAGTAGATGCTGTGTATCCTTGTGCTTGGGTATCTTATGAATGAACCACCACCTAAATGTAAAATGAATGCTTTATTAAACATTCATGGTAAGAGATGCATCACCATCCATCTCTTTCAAAATCATTCCTTGCTTTGAACACACTTATCCCACCCACCATTCTTGCCATTTTCTGTTGCAATCTGGAAATTCTTGTTTGACAGTGTTCTCATGAAGTGCGACTAAAAACTACATTGAATGCTGCTGCCCAGGAGCCATCCAAGAGAGTGGCGGGCTCTTCAAAACATTGTGATTGCGTCTTTCATTCACATTTCCCATGCAAAATGGGCTGTACAAAATGAAATTTGAGGTCCTTCTCAATTATGCAAGTGTGGTTAATTATTAATTACTAATTAATAATCCTTAGCTGAAAGAGTGATCTAAATTTTGAACAAGCAATAGGATTATTATTCGTAAGAAAGATGTTTATTTAACTCAGAATTCTGGAGGTTCAAACACTTTTATGTGGTGGTGGCTTTCTTGCTGAAGGATTCTGAAACAATATGAGGTTTAACATGACAGAGACAGGGAACTCGTGATTTTATAGCTGTTGCACCTGTATTTCTTCCTCTTCTTGAAAAGCCTGATGAATCCTGGAGGATTCAGTCATGAGCATTCTGTCTTAATGTCTCCATCCAATTGTGCTCACCTTCCAAAGCCCCTGTCTCTAGAGGCCATCATTCAATTAAATTTCCAACCTCTTAACACTTAAACCATGGAGATCAATTTCACTACATTAAATCTTGAAGGATACCTAGATGCTTTCCAAATTATAATAACAACTAACTGACACATTAGAACACTGTACATCCTCATTCTACTTTGAGGCTCTTGTCAATTGGATCAATATTCCAGAGTGATAGAGTGTTACTCAGCTTTCCTACTGGTAAACTTCCAGTGAGAAATATGGCAGAAATGTGTGGTGGAGAAAAGATGTTCAGTTCACGGCAACTTGTTAGCAGAGCACTGTGACTGTTTTGTGATACCAAGAAAAATAATTTTCAAAACAAGATACAGAGCACCAAGGTAAAAATAGGACAATGTAAACCTTCTTCCTGAAATGATTCAGATTAAAATAAGACCAAAAGCCATCAGGACAAGAATCAAGTCCTGTAGTTCCAGATTAACAACCATGAATGAAATGTCCTCTTAAGCTATTAGTTCTAGAATGGTAAGAAAACCCACCCTATAACCTCAGTCTTTGGATTCCATGTTGCTTTTACTTTGTGGCCTCTTTTCACAGACTGTTTTTTCCTGGAAGCTCCTATTCCTTGAAGTCTCCAGAGCATGTTTGGCTTTATTTCCTTGACTTCACATATTACCCTATCTTTGTTTCCTTCACTGTATTTTCAGGGATTTGTTTGAATTCTGAGTGGAAGCCTTCCTGACACCACAGCTCTTGCATTCTGCATGACAGTAAAACCAGCATTGAAAAATTATTTTCCCGTTTAGTTTATTGGTACATTTAAAGCCAACAATGCAACTACATTTGTCATTGGGATCTTGTACCTTTACATGATATGTCTTGCTTCATATTATCTACACGTACCCATGCAATTACAGACTTTCTTTCCATTTTTTCCTTTTTTCATATTTTTTCTTTCCCCTATTTCCTTTCCCCTATCCCTTCCTCTTCTCCTTTAGCCATTTTCATTCTATTTCACACTATCAATTATACCATTGCAATCTTATTTACACTTTTCACACTAGAGAATCTATTTGGTATTTACTTAAATGTGTCCTATTTATTTCACTTGAGTATAGCTTCAATTTGCATCCATTTAGCTATAAATGTCTCTAGTTTCTCATTCCTTATGGCTGAGTAGTGCTCCATTTTATAGAAAAACCACATCTTTATCCAGTCTCCAGTTGATGGGCATTTGGGTTGTTTCCAAGTTTAAGTCATTATAAACTGTGCTGCTGTAAACATGATTCTGCATATATCGATGTGGTATGATTCTTTATTTGTTTTGCAAAGATACCCAGCAGAGGGATGGCTGGGTCAAATGCGACCTCTAATCCAAGTTTGTTGAGGTATCTCCATATTGATTTCCACAGTGGTTGCACCAGTCTCCACTCCCACCCACAATGGAGAACGGCACTTTTCTCCCCACAACCCCAACAGCATTTCTTAAAAATGGTTGATTTGTTGATACAGCCATTCTTTCTGGTGTGAGGTGGAAGCTCAGTATTATTTTTATCTGCATCTCTCAAATAGCCAGTTATGTTGAACATTTTTTCATATATTTATTTGCTGCTTTTAGTTCTTTATCTGAAAAATATCTGGTCATTTCAGCTGCCCATTTTGAATCAGGTCTTTGTATTTGAGATGTCTGATTTTTTTTTGAAAGCTTTATATATTCTAGATAGTAGTCCTCTGTCCAAGAAGCACCTGTTAAATTTTTTTCCCTACATTTTTGGTCGTCTCTTATCTCTGTTGGTGGTTTCTCCTGCACTGAAAAATCTTTTTTTTTATCATTGAGTTTATTGGTACGTTTTAGGTAAACAGTACAGTTACATTCATCACTTGGATATTGTACCTTTACATGACAGGTGTTGGTTCTCATTTTTTCCTCTTACCCCTGTCCTCCCTTCACCCCCTTGTCCCTTCCCTATTTACAAATATTTATTTACATTTTAATTTTCTTTTCCCTTCTTACCTTTCTGCTACCCTTTCCACTTCCCCTACTCCTTTAGCCCCTTTCTTCCTATTTCTCATTGTCAGTTATACCATTAGGATCTTATGTATCATTATAGTTTTTCACACCAGAGAAATTATTTGGTATTTATACGTGTGTGACTTATTTATTTCAATTAGGAGTATATACTCAATATGTATCCATTTTCCTATTAATGACTCTAATTTCTCTAATAACGACTCTACTTATGTATGGCTGAATAGTATTCCATTTTGTAGAAAAACCACATCTTCTTTACCCAGTCTCCAACTGATGGAAAAATGGGCTGTTTCCAAATTTTAGCTATTACAAACTGTGCCGCTATAAACATAGGTGTGCATGTATCACTGTGATATGATTCTTTTAATTCTTTTGGAAAGATACCCAGCAGAGGGATGGCTGGGTCAAATGAAACCTGTACTCCCAGCTCTTTGAGGTATCTCCATATTGACTTCCATAGTGGTTGCTCCAGTCTGCACTCCCACCAACAGTGGAGAAGGGTTTCTTTCTCCCCACAACCCCGCCAACATTTGTTATTGGTTGATTTCTTGATAGCAGCCATTCTTTGTGGGGTGAGGTGGAATCTCAGTGTTGTTTCCACCTGCATCTCTCGAATAACCAGTGATGGATGTGGAACATTTTTTATATATTTACTTGCTGCTTTTATTTCTTTGTCTGAGAAATGTCTATTCATTTCAGATGCCCATTTTTCAATCATGTCGTTATATTTGGGAGGCTGCTTGTTTTGAGTTCTTTATATATTCTAGATAATAGTCCTTTGTCTGAGGAGCAGCTGGTAAAATTTTTCTCCCACATTGTAGATTGTCTTTTAGTTCTGTTGATGGTTTCTTTTGCAGTGCAGATGCTTTTTAATAAGATGAGATCCCAGTTGTTGATTCTATCTGCTAGTTCCCGTGCTCCTGAGGATTTGTTCATAAACTCTTTTCCTATGCCAATGTCTTCAAGAGTTCTGCCTAACATAGCTTCCAGAAATTTTAGTGACACTTTTTTAACCTTTAGATCTTTAATCCATTTGGATTTTAGTTTAGTGCATGGTGGAAGATAAGGGTCTATTTTCAATCTTTCACAATTTGAAATCCAGTTTTTCCAACACCATTTTTTAAAGAGGCTATCTTGCCTCCAGTGAGGATGGTCAACTCCTTTGTCAAAGATGAGGTAGCTAAGTACATTTGGAGTTGTTTCTGTATTTTCTAATTTGTTCCACTGATCCTCAGGTCTGTTTCTTTGCCAGTGCCATGCTTTTTATCACAATGGCTTTGTAGTATAGTTTCAAATTGGGAATTGTTATACCCGCTGCCATGTGTCTGTTGCCTAGGATGGCTTTTGCTATTCTAGGTCTCTTATGGCTCCAAATAAATCTTTGGATTATTTTTTCTAGTTATATGCAATATATTATTGGAATTTCAATAAGCATTGCATTGAATCTGTATGGCAGCTTTGGTAGTATGGCCATTTTCACTATGTTGATTCTTCCTACCCAGAAGCAAGAGATGTCTTTCTATTTTCTTATACCCTCTCCACTCTCTTTTTTCAGAGTGCAGTAGTTTTCAGTGTAGATGTCTTTTGTTTCTTTCATTAGATTGATTCCTAGATACTTCATTTTTGGGGTTGCTATTGTGAAAAGAATTGTTTCCCTAATTTCTCACTCAGTGAGTCTATTATTTGTGTACAAGAAAGCTATTGATTTCTGAGTGTTGACCTTGCATCCAGCTACTCTGCTAAAAGGGTCAATTAAGTCTAGAAGCATTTTGGTGGAATTTTTTGGGTCTTCAATATAGAGTATCATATCATCAGCAAATAATGACAGTTTAACTTCTTCCTTTCCTATCTTTATTGCTTTAATTTCTTTCTATTTTGTAATTGCTGTGACTAATGTTTCCAAAACTATAGTGAAGAGGAGAGGTGATAGTGGGAATTCTTGTCTTGTTCCTGATTTTAACATGAAGGTTTTCAGTTTTGGGCCATTTAATATGATGTTGGCTGTTGGTTTTTCATAGACAGTCTTCATTAAATTGAGATATAGACCATTTATTGTAATTTTTTCAGGGTTTTTCATCATGAATGGGTGTTGAATTTTGTTCAATTCTTTTTATGCATCTATTGAGAGGATCATATGGTCTTTGTCCTTGACTCTATTAATATAGTGTATTACATTTGTTGACTTACATATGTTGAACCAACCTTGCTTCCCTGGAATAAATCAAACTTGGTCAGGATTTATGATCTTCTGGATGATCCTCTGTATTCTGTTTGCTAGCATCTTATTAAGGATTTTTGCATCTATGTTCATTAAGGAGATTGGCCTGTAGTTCTCTTTTTTAGTTGCATCTTTACCTGGTTTGGGAAAAGTGATACTTGCTTCCAGGAATGAATTTGGAAGTATTGCTTCTCTTTCAATTTCACTGAAATGTTTGAAGTGTAATGGCAGTAGTTTTCTCTAAATGTCTTGTAAAATTCAGCTGTGAATCCATTAGGACCTGGGCTTTTCTTTGTTGGTAAACTTTTCATTACATTTTCAATTTCACTGATTGTAATTGGGATGTTTAAAATATTTTTATCTTCTTCATTCTACTTTGGTATTTCATAAGTATCTAGAAATATGTGCACTTCTTCTGTGTTTTCCATTTTATTAGAATACAGCTTCTCAAAGTAGGTATCGGCAATCCTCTTGAATTCTGTTGGATCTATTGTGACTTCACCTTTTTCATTCCTAATTGCATGGATCTGAGCCTTTTCATTCCTTTTTATAAGCTTAGCTAAGGGTTTATCAATTTTATTTGTTCTTTCAAAAAACGAACTCTTTGATTCATTTATTTTTTGTATCATTTTCTCAGTTTCCATTGTATTGATTTCTGCTCTAATCTTTATAATTTCCTCTCTTGTAAGAACTTTGGGTTTTTCTTGCTCTTGTTTTTCTAGGAGTCTAAGATTCATCATTAGGTTGTTTATTTGAACTTGCTCTGTTTTCCTAGTGTGGACATTCAGTGCTATGAATTTTCCACATAGAACTGCTTTCATTGTGTCCCATAGATTCCTGTATGTTGTATTGCCATTTTCATTTATTTGTAAAACCTGTCTAATTTCTTCTTTAATCTCCTCTGTGACCCATTGATTGTTCAGGAGAGTGTTGTTCAATTTCCAGGTGTTTGTGAAGTTCCTACGGTTTCTTATGCTATTGATCTCCAGCTTGATTGCACTATGATCTGATAATATACAGAGGATAACTTTGATTCCTTTGCACTTTTTCAAACCTGTTCTATGAGCTAGTATGTAGTCTATCTTTGAGAATGGCCCATGTGCAGCTGAAAAGAATGTATATTCTGATTTTGTGGGGTGGAACACTGCAGACATCTATTAAGTCCATATGTTTAAAAACTTGGCTCAGTTCTAGTATTTTGATGTTGATTTTTTTGCCTAGATGATCTATCTATTTGTGATAGTGAGGTACTTAGATCCCCCATTATAATTGTATTAGTGCTTATTTGCTTTTTCATGTTACTTAATATTTGTTTTATATAGTTGGGGGCATTCATATTTGGTGCATATATGATTATGATTGTCATCATTTCCTCTTGAAGTGTTCCCTTTACAAGGATGTAGAGGCCTTCTTTGTCTCTCTTAATCAATTTTGTTTTGAAATTACTTTGTCTGCAAATAAGATAGCTACCTCTGCTGTTTTCTGGGATCCTGTTCCATCCTTTCACTTTCAGTCTATGGGCTTCTTTTTGCACTAGGTGTGTTTCTTGTATACAACATATTGTTGGGTTTTGCTTCTTAATTCATTCTGCCAGTCTATTTCTCTTGATTGGTGAATTGAGGCCATTGATAGTGATGCTTATGATTGATACATACAGACTTATTATTGTCATGTTATTGGCCTTTTGTTGACTCTCTAATTTCCCCCCTCTCCTTTTAGCTTTTTGCCTTGCCTATTTGATTTGCTCTGTTGGGCCTCATGGTCTTGTGACCTTCATTGACTTTTTCTAGGATATTATTTAGAATTCCTTGTAGTGCTGGTTTGGTATTCATGAAGTTTCTCAGGTGTCTTTGTCTTGGAAGTATCTTATTTCCCCATGCATTTTGAGAGAGAGTTTTGCAGGATACATCAGTGTAGGTTGAAGGTTGTTTTCTTTTAGGACTTGAAATACCTCACTCCAGGCTCTCCTTGACCTGGGGGTTTGTGTTGAAAATTCTGCTGTGATTCTGATGGGCTTTCCTTTGTATGTGATTTGTTTCTTTTCTCTTACTGCTTGTAGTATTTTGCTCTTCTGTTGGGTTTCTGGGATCTTGATTATTATATGTCTAGGTGTAGATGTTTTTATATCGTGGCTAGTTGGAGTCCTATATGCCTCACTTATCTATATGTCAAATTCTTCCTTTGTGTTTGAGAGGTTTTCTGTCATTAATTCAGTGAACAGCATTTTTTAAGTCATTTGTATTTTTTTGTGCTATTTCAAGGATTCCTTTCAGTCTTATGTTATTCTTCTTTGCATCATCTAGGAGTTGTTGGATCAATTTCTCATGATCTCTTACTGATTTTAAGAGACCTCTCTTCATGGTCACTGACTGAAATCCTATTTTCTATAACTGAGATTCTATCTTTGCATTCTGTTATCCGGCTCTGAAAGCCTTCAATAGAGTTTTTAATCTACTGGACATCGGTTTGAATCTGTTTTGTGGATTCCATTTCTTTCCTTGTTGGCCATTCCTTGTTTTGATTTCTTTCTTATGCTGGGCCTTCATGGCTTCTATCATGGTCCTGAGGTCATCTTTTTTTTGTCATTTTCTGTTCTAGAATCTCCAATCATGACTTTCATTTTGCTCACAACTTCTATGGTTATCTGGGAAATTATTTCTGTTTTGAATTTTTCTAGAGCCTGATTGATCTGTTTTGTTCCTTCCTCTGATGTGAGTTCAGAGTGTCCTGGTGGTTCACTGTCAGACTTTTCATTCACATTTGCCCTACTGTTTTCCATTTGTGAACTGGAAGTCTGTCTTTGTGTCTTGCTTAAGTGTTTTCTCATTTTTACTTTTGTTGTTGGGTTGTCCTTTGTTTAATTCCTGGGTCATTTTACTTAAATATTCCTCATATAGTTGCACTTTAGCATTTGAGTCTCTAATGACTCATAGACATTCTCATTTTCATAATATCAGAGAAGACAACTCATTAAATCTATCACAACCCTTTAGCCCAGTTGATACAATCAGCAATACAATAGGGTCAAGCATAACTTACAAAGTGACCATTTGTGGTAGTCATTAATCTGTCACCTTTAAACCATGTGAATTAAATTAAAATCAAGAAGCAGCCCAACATATGTTTGCAGTAAATAACCAGGCAACCCCTCCCCCACCTTTTAGGTTGTCTCATCTCTGTTGGTGGTTTCTCATGCACTACAAAATCTTTTTTTTCATTGAGTTTATTTTTGCATTTTAGGTATACAGTACAGTTACATTCATCATTGGGATCTTGTACCTTTAAATGACAGGTCTTGGTTCTCATTTCTTCCCCATACCCCTCCTCTCCCCTCACCCCCTCCACCCTTCCCTATTTACAAAAACTTTGTTTCCATTTTCTCATTTTCTCCTATTTTTTCTTTTCCCTTATTACCTTTCCCCTACCCTTCCCAATTGCCCTATGCCTTTAGACCTTTTCTTCCTATTTCACATTGTCAGTTATACCATTTGGATCTTATTTACACTTTTAATTTTTCACACCAGAGTAACTATTCCGTATTTACATATGTGTGTTTTATTTATTTCACTTAAGGCTGTGGTCTCAATATGCATCCATTTTCCTACGAATGAACAAAAAAATTATACTTTCTCTTTATTTCTACATGTATGTAGTACATGAAGTTTCCATTCCCCATGTGGAATTCGTATATGAACACAACCCTAGTAGTTTCTTTTTTATCTGCTTTCCCTCCCCTCTCCATCCATCTCTTTATCTCCATCCCCTTTGAGACTAATCTCCTTTTCCCTCTTACTCTAGAGACATAATTCTTCTTAGCAGGCAGATCTTTCCACAAAGAGAATTATAATTAATGAAATCTATTTCTAATTATATGTGTGTCCTAGAAGCTTTAATTTAGTTTTCATTTTTCTCTTTCCATTCAATCCAAGTAATAATTTTCTGCTATGAATTTTGTTTTCCATGGATCCATTTACTGGATTGATGTGGATAGATATCACAGAATGCATTTGATTCATCAGTTAATATGAAGAATTAAATCAGAAATGTAAATTTAATATGGAGAGGGAAGAGTGGAGGAGTTGAAGGAAGGCAGTGTAATGGAGAAAAAGTAAGAACCAAGGTATATTGTCTAAAGGTGCAAATTCCCTCCTTGTATTTATAATGAATAATAATGAATGTCAGCATATTATATACCAATAATGTACCAATAAGATTAATGCATTTTTAAAAACTTAATATTGTTAGATAATAACAAATAAAAATGCAAAGTATAGAACAGGTGGCCTGTGCAGAATGGGATTCAGGCAGACTTTTACCTAGGTGTCATTTAGACTTAAAGCATTTATATTAATGAATTAGTGCTAAATAAAGAAGATATGAAAGAAATCAAGACATAGCAAGACTTCCATGACCCTGGGATATACTTCATTCTTTATTCATAAAGCTCCATAAGCCATTTCACTATGCTGGAGATTGTGGCTGCCTCAGTTCAGAATTGGCAATTAAAGGCTTCAGGATAGCAATTACTTACAGGAACATAAACCACACAAGATAATGAGAGAAGTTGATTTTGAGTGGCAATTGGACAGATGCCCAGAAATAAGAGTGTATGTGAAGTAAGAGTGCATGTATCAAAATCCTCTGTTATTGATTTTCCCACAATCCTTGTGAAGGAAATCACTTGGGCTGTATAGCTTTTTGATAAAGGGCACTTGTCCTTCAGGTCCTGAAGGCAGCTCCTAAATTAGAGGACAGAGAAGAGTTCTCTGCTTCTAAGCAGTCTGCAAAAATTTTTCCTTCTTCAGTGGAGATCAGCTTTCTAACTCTAGATAGAAGACTGCAAGAAAAGTAAGTGCCTAGAACATCATATTTGTTATTTTCTAAGCTTGTCAATTTTTGTCTAGGTTTATAATCCTCTGTTTCACTCTTGGGTATTGTAAAGAAGAATTCCTGGAGCTTCCTAGAGAGAAAGGGAGAAGACAAGCGGCTTTCACTTGAAAGTGGATACTGGGAGAATCACATGTGGGTATTCATAATGGGGTTCTCTAGATGATCCATCTCCCTACTCCTCCCCCTTATTTCAACCATTCAACTATGCAGTCACAGGAGAAATTCTGCTTTTTCCTTATGTAAAGAGCAAGGTAACCCACAGGCATTTCACTCAAGAGCTGAGGATTCTGAAACCTAGTAATCTTTAGTTTATTTGCCTGCAAAGATATTCTCCTTCATATACTTGTGAAGTTGCCCAAAGGAAAAAGTTATCCCAAACTGAAATAATTTAGAAACATTTCTTTAGTTGATTATTTATTAAGAAAGACAGGATTAAGGAAAATTGATAATCTATGGTGTCAATGCAAGCATCAGTGATGCAGGATATCCACCCCTACCGTTATAAAGACAAGGGGTGAAGTAGTTTCTGGAAGGAGACCATAGCCACAGCACCAGTTTTAGCAACAGGAGAGGATGAGCAAGCAGGTGAAGAATTTTTCTGTCCCACTCACCACCACAAAGGCAGAGAGCAAGAAAAGAGCAAAATAAAAGAGAGATAATAGGAAATGTGGACATAGATCGAAAAGCCCTCTCTTTATGCCCTCCAAGGTTCTGGCAGTGTTTCCCAGTGGTTCTACAAACACTTATACAAAATCCACTGTCCTGGGTGGGTATAAAATTTCTTCAGTTCAGCAAAAGCTATGCAATCTTGGCTCTTGAGAGAGAGCATTTCAGATGCATTCACTTCTGATGTCTCTGCAGCATAGGGGGAGGATTCATCCTCTTTCCACCTAGAGAGTAATTTTTTTCTAAGCGAATCATCAGGACTCCAATGCCATGACTGCCTCTACTAGGAGAGGGTTTCTGGGTTTTGATATCTACTCCTACTTAACTTCCACCCAGCTCACTCCACGCTCATTTCGTTGTCTTCCCTTTCTCTCTAGTATATATTGACTCTAGCTTTTATTTAGACCATAAAGTTGAGGGCCCACTTAGAAAAAACTGCTCTGCTTTTGCCCTCATCTGTTTGTAATCAACAGCTCTCTGATGCTGAGCCTATTGGTCAAATGGATGGATCCTGAGCAGCACTGCTGGGTTCAGTTCATAGTGTGCGTCCAGGACAAATCCTTCAGTTTGTATGATCCAACTCTATCTTCAGTACAGTGGAAACACTACTGTCATCATATAGGCATTTCAGATCTGTCAATCACTTGTTAATAGTCACTCAGATATAAATTGGACCTCTTGTTCCAGATAAAATCCTCACGAGCATGTTTTTTTTCATTTAATTCCCTGCACTTCCATTTCCTTTCAAAGATTCCACTCACAGAAGTGTTTATGTAAGAAACAGGATGGAAATCTCCAGGAGATAATACTGAGTGAATTTACATTGCACACCTCACAGCACAGCACTTAGTAGACTTACTTTGGAGACTTTTATATTTCAAATCCATCTGTAAAGTAGTAGTCCAACCTCAACCTCAGCTGCTACTTTATCCTATATGTTATTGGTCATTTCACTTGGAACTCAACTCCTACCCAACACTGTACATTAAAATGCTTCTACATCCTCAACAAAGCCACTTTATAAACTCACCGTGAATGCACATCACTGGTTAACCCTTTGTGTGTCTAAGGGCACTAGTGGACAGCTTCTGAATGTGAGTGCAACCATTGCAGCTGTGTGCACAGAACACACACCGATGAACTGGATCGTTCTGGATAGTCTCCTAGGTGGGATGATGATGGTGATTGTGCCTTTGCTGACTGAATTTCATATACTTAAGTAATTCTTTTAAATACAGTACTTTCCTCAAAAATAACCATGATAAATGAAATTTATTTCTCTTATTTTAACTGAGCACTTTAATATCTTTATTAGATTTCCATTTTTATTTTTCCATTTAATCCAAATATTCTACAACCACTATACTGTTCATAGGTTCATTCACTGAATTACTATTGAGCACACAGCATGTCACACACCACTTTACCCCCTGGGGAAACAGAAGCCCTCCATCTTTAATGGCTGATACACTGAGCCATTTCAAGCCCACCATGACCAGCCATCATCACAACTGTACTAGTAAAAAGCTACATTCTGTTCACTTCTGTATGACCTCTCCCACCTGGATAAACAGTTCTGAGTATAAACATGGTCTGGTTCATCTCTGTCTTATTGCAGTCACACACACATCAAATACACAAGAGACAACCTAAGTTAATTGGGCCCACATAATAACTCTAGGCACACATAGAAATATCCACGAAAAGAATGATGAATGTAGTTCTCTTCATTTAATTCCAAGTACAGTGTGTGTTCTGATAAATTTATTTTTCTTTTTATTTTGCCATTTAAACAAATCTTTCACAACTCTCAGGCCCGTCATTCATGCATTCGTTCACTGAATTACCACTGAGGACAGGATATCCAGTGGCTGGGGCTTGAAAATGTGGATATTGAAAGGGCTTCAGTCTTCAGTGAAAGACATACTGAGGTATTTGTAGCTCACCAGGAACTTCTGCCGTTACACTTGTTACAGTAGGAAGCCATACTCTCCTCGTGTTCCTAACCCATGATCTATTTGACCCATTTTGCATGGACTTGCCTTGGACACAAAGCTATCAAGATCCCTTCTTTTCTTTTAATTCCTGAAAGTGAGAGATTTTTGGCCCATGTTAACAGCTGCACAAATCTGTCATTTCCCATTTTCTTTGGCTCCTTTAAGCACTCTCTGGAAGAGCAGACCTCAGTCTGCTTCCAGGGAAGGCTCTGTCGGACTTTCCTGAGAAGGAGAACTGTGAAACTAGCCTTCCTCAGGGAACCCTGGACATCTGGGAAGCAGCAGGGAGCAGGGATAAGGAGGCTCTTTCTGTTCACTGGCTGTGGCTTTGGAAATGAACACTGCCCTGCCACACCTGACAGTTCTCTGCTCTTCTCCTGGGCTCACGCCTCTGAAGTATCTCAGTGATTCCTGAATGCCTTCAGTTGACTATTTTTTTTTCAGCTTTAATTGAGTTTATTGGTACATTTTAGGGATACAGTACAGTTACATTCATTGCTGGGATTTTGTACCTCTACATGACAAGTCTTGCTTCTCATTTTTTCCCCTTGTCCCTGCCCTCCCTTTACCCCCTCCTCCCCTCCTCATCTACAAGCACTTTATTTCCATCTTTTCATCATCTCACATTTTTTTTCCCTTATTACCCTTCCCCTACCCATCCCACCTTCCCTACACCTTTACCTCCTTTCTTCCCATTTCTCAATGTCAGTAATCTTATTAGGATCTTATGTATTATTGCAGATTATTCCCACCAGAGAAACTTCGATATTTACACGTGTGCCTTATTTATTTCACTTAGGCGTATATCTTCAATATGTATTCAATTGACTATTTTAATGTGGACTGTCAGGTTTCCTCCGACACAGCTCTACTTTAGTGTGCTCTATTGTAAAAGTAGAATACTGTATGCCTCTGTATTAAAATATGTTATCTTCTCTAAATCTTTTCTTAGAATTTTTCATTTTTAGTTTTATTAGGATGGAAATAACCACCCTGTCAAGACATAAGACTGTTCTGTTAATTGCTATCCATAGACTATTTAAAAGAATTAATTCCTTATTTCTACTAGAATATATTCTTATGAGAATCATATTCCATGCTGTGATTTGGGCACTGACGGAAGCACACAGCTTGGTTCAGAGTGAATGAGTGTATAAGGCTAGCTAGATGATCAGGTCTCTTGGAAAATAAGGTACTTAACCTTAACCTTTGCCTGCATTTGAACAGTCCAGTAAGTTGGTGAGAAATCAGGAGCCACTTGTTCCTGGGAGAGTGAAAAGCTATCTTTGGAATCAAATAAAAAGCAAGTCCTTTATCATTGAAAACTGGCATTCAGTTAGGTCTTATCCAGAATGATATGTTTAGAAGTAACAGAAAGTGTCACAGTTTGACATTTTACTTTTTATGTTTATATCAAAGTGAAAAATATCTTGGACAACATTTATTATCAGTTGAAAATCTATTAATTCTCAAATGATGAACTAAGTCTCAAGATTTAGCAGCAATTCATTGGGCCAACTTTCCTTCAGTCCAGTTCTCAGGCCTCATGGGGGAAGAACTGAAAACAACTGACTTCCAATAGTCACATAAATTATATGACAAAACCTAGGTCCACGATGGGGTTTAGGACCACTGGCTACTCCCTATCAAGCACACAGAAAGAACCACATGACAGGGTACAGGAACACAGCAAAGCTCTGCAGATCACACCTTTGAGGCTGCCCCTCAAGCAGCTCACCTCAGAGAGGGGAGCTAAAAGATGAACTCTGAGAATCCAGATGAGAACAACATGTAGCTTTGAAAACAGTACCACACGTACTTTTCCAAGGTCCCAACCAAATGCATCCATTGCTTTTATAACCCAGCACAGTATACAGAACACAGATTCCCTAGGGTCAGACCAAGTGGTCTCCCCAGTCCACCACCCTGTGTCTTCTACCCTACATAGTATCCATACATCATAAAACAGTTTGGCTACAAGTAAAAGCTTCCAACAGACAGATGTGAGAAAAAGGATTGTTAGTAGTTACAGTGTGTGCACCAGCAGACTGCCTTCTTTTCATGTCACAGCTCCGCCAGAGGATAATTACATACTAAGTCATAGGAGTCTTATAATTTCCTCATTTATACAGCTGTTCTTACAGAATTGTCCTTTATAAGGAGCCCTATGGAGAAACTACAGGAGAGGAAGAAAGACATGATGCATTGTTTATGTAAATCAATGTTAAAATCCACACCAATACAAAGACTTTCGTACTTCAACAGAGAGGATATATTCACATTAGTATAACTAGTAATTACAAATTTAGGAATTAAATTCAGCAAGTCCTCTTAAAACTCTTTTCAAATGAGTTTGCTGTAGTACCTTAATTTTTAGATAACATTGCATTTCTCACATCATCCTACACATCTGAAAAAATAATAGTCACAAATTTCAGTATCTCTGAGGAACCACAAAGAGCAACACGATGCAGACTGGGCCATGCCTTGTATCTTGTACTCTTATTTCTTCATTTGTAGAGAGAAACTAGTGGCAAACAAAAATTTAATATATGCCCAATGTTACTGGCAGAATATAAATGTTTATTATATAATTATGTGGCCTGAATACCTAATTCGTAGACCTCCCCCAGTCAACCCTGTGCACATTTGTAGTACTGCAATATTCACCTTGATGGCTAATTAAACACCTAACTTCTCCGTTATATCCATCATTTTCCTTTGACCGGTCATCCACTCCATTCCAAACATTCAATCCAAAAACCGAGTTCTTCTCGTCATTACCCATGTTGCTATGAACTCAGCGTCTCAAATTCAAGATCGCGCTGCCTGACACTCACCTCCCAGCCATAAAACTCTCTCTCCTAGAACCTCAGCTCCAAGGCCCTTCCCAACCCACCCATGTTCTGTCACACTTGCCAACACTTGCATCTTTCTCACATTTAGTTTCTCTCTTCTGCTGTTACAACCACTGCCTTGCACATGCTCCCCACCCGCTTGCCTCATTCTCTGCTGCAAATCTGACACACAAACCCATCTGGTTTATTCCGGTTCTCTCTCACTCCCTGTGTATTACTGCAAGTTATAGCCAGAGCTGTGTCGCTTTCTTTCACCCTGTGGATGGATAATATGCATTTCTTTTTTTTTCCCTCATTGAGTTTATTGGTACATTTTAGGTATACAGCATAGTTACATTCATCATTGGGATCTTGTACCTTTACATGACAGGTCTTGGTTCTCATTTTTTCCCCTTGTCCCTGCCCTCCCTTCACCCCCTCGTCCCTTCCCTATTTACACATATTTTATTTCCATTTTTTAATTTCCTCATGTTTTTTTTCTTTTCCCTTAATTCCCCTCCCCTCCCTTTCCCACTTCCCCTACATCTTTAGTCCTTTTCTTCCTATTTCACATAGTCAATTATACCATTAGGATCTTATGTACCATTATAGTTTTTCACACCAGAGAAACTATTTGGTATTTGTACATGTGTGACTTATTTATTTCATTTAGGAGTATATCCTCAACATGTATCCATTCTCCTATGAATAACTCTAATTTCTCATTCTTCATGGCTGAGTAGTATTCCATTGCATAGAAAAACCACATCTTCGTTATCCAGTCTCCAACTGATGGACAAATGGGCTGTTTCTAAGTTTTAGCTATTACAAACTGTGCTGCTACAAACATAGGTGCACAATACGCATTTCTTAACACAGATAAATTTTAAAAGAGAAATAATTACTGTTTTAAGCTATAGTATTAACTATTAAAAGTTTTAAACACAAAATCTCTAATGAATTGTTTCTTTAGAGAATAGCATTTTGGAAGACATTCACATTTATTTTAATGCATCTCTTTACTCTTTGGAAAGAAATTAAATTGGTACACATTGCTGTTTTGACATAAGGAAGTCTGTAAATAAGGAGAGGTGGAGGGTTCAAGGGAGGGCAGGGTAATGGGGAAAAATAAGAACCAAGATACATCATATAAAGGTACAAGTTTCCAATGATGAACGTAACTGCATTGTATACCTAAAATGTACCAATAAATTTAAAGAATGAAGAAAAACAAAACAAAACAAAACAAGGTTCAGGCACAGAAGGCCTTGAGTGACAACTAAGAACCTGTACATTAGTTATTAGTTAGGATGTTTCCCAGCACAGATCACACTGCTTTACTGGTAAGCAAGAAGCTCCACAACAATAACAGCTTATAAGACAGAGGACAGGATATGGAGGTGATGGACAGAGCTGAGATACAGAAGCAAAGGTAGATCAAATGTTGAAAAGTATCTCATGAGGAACATGAGTCACCACACTCCACACACCTATTTTCTAGCAAGTCTCTGCCCAGTATCTTGATAAGTCATTAAGAATTAACCGTCTAGGCTGGGGATTTAGCTCAGTGGTTCGGTGGCCTGCCTTGCAAGCACAAGGACCTGAGTTCAAACCCCGGTACCCCCCCAAAAAAAGAATTAACCATCTCTCCAGCCCCTGAAAGCGACTCTCAAGTGCAGACTCAGGCCCCTTAGAGATGACAAGTTCCATAGGAGTCAACACATGCCACCTGCCCTATCAAGCAAGAACAATGAAGGAAAGGCAAGAGGGTGCACAATGTTTTTTTAAGCCACAGTTGTGACTTACTATTAGTCAAAATTTACATAAGTCCTCCTTGGAATGGTGTATTCAGGGAGCCACAGGGCCTACAGGAGGAATAGACAGAAGACCTGTGATCCCTCCTGGTAATTTTACTACTGACAGGGAAGGATTTAAATCTGACCACCAAGATGGATAATGAGGGTCCATCTTGATCTAATTAATCTTACAGCTCCTATGGGAATCCTGTCCAGCTGCTGCACACAAAGAACGGTACTTTCTCTTCAGGAAATTAGACCTTTTGGCTCAGTCAGATGTAAAGCAATTGTAGTTTACCTCAGGTAGCTCAGCCTAATTGCAGATCTGAGCCAAGTTGTGCAAAGTCAGAGAGGACTGTACAACTTCAAAGGCAGTGCCCACCCATCTGCACAACCAGCAAACATTATTTGCCTTTCCTGGGTCATTATTAGCTTATCCACTGATGATGACAGGTTAGACCACAGAGTGAAGACCACAGTTAGACCACAGTACTCCAGTAAAACTATAAAAAGTCAGGGTAGAATGATAACTATTTCCTCAAATAGTCAACATCCCAAAATAGTGTTGTAGGACATGGGAAATCAAGATGCCTTCAAAAGGAACTAGACAAAACACCATAATGGGCTATAACTGAAGGGAAACTTATAAAATGACCTAAAAATTCAGAAAAACCCACTTAAAAAACATATATCAGTGAACCTAAAATGTACCAATAAATTCAATGAGGAAAAAAATCAGTGAACTTCAATAATATAGAAATTTAAATAAAAAAGGAAATTTTTAGCTTATTCCCATCCTGGGAAATTTAAAGACTTTGCGAGTCCCTGTCTCATAGTAAAAAATAACAAAGGGTCTGTGAATATAGCACAGTGTAAAGGCCCTGTGTTCAATCCTGACTAATGTAAAAAATAAAAAGCTACTGTCATTTCTAATAAAATGGATGGAATCAGAGGACATTTATATTACTTGAGTTGTCATGAACTGAAAGATGGTTATTTCCTGATATCACTAATATATAGCAGCTAATAAAGTTGATCTTGCAGAAGTTGCGAGTAGAATGGTGCCCAGCAGAGGCTAGGCAGACTAGAGGGGAGAAAAGGACAAAGAAAGTTTCATTAACATGTACTTAATTAGATATGAGAAATCACACTGACAGTCTGTTGCACAGTAAGATGACTGCAGATAATAATGCTATACTGTAAATGCTTAAAAAATTGGAAGATTTTGAAAGTTTCACCATAAATCAATGATACTCTAGAATATAGATATTCAAACCATATCCTGATTTAACTTAAAAAAACTATATGTGTATGAAAATGTCACAGAGTACTCCAAAATTGGTGTAATTTTATGTTAATTTTTAAAAAGTGATATAAGGAAACATGCACAGGCAAAATAAGATATTTGCAAAGAAATTATGACATAAAAGTCCAAGTGACCATTAATGAAGTAAAAAAGCAAAACATACAATGGAATGTTTCAACAGCTGGTTTAATAAATTAAAGAAATAATTAGTGAGATTAAAGACAATATATTTGATATAATCTACCAGAGAAGTCCTTAAAATAAAATAATGAAAAATGAGTAAACACATGGGAATTGTAGGGTACCATCAAAAGACATGCTATATGCATAATATGTATCCAAAAGGAGAAGAAAGACAAAAATAACCAGAAAGCATATTTTAAAAGATAATGAATGAAAGAAGTTTCTAATCTGAGGAAGCAGGCGGTGTTAGGGTACAGAATACACAGAAGTCTGCAATAAAACCGATATCAAAGAGGAATTCATCAAAATATAGTACAGCAATCCTAATGAGCAAACTAGTAGGAATAACAGACAAAGACAAAACTCAGCAGAGAGCTGGATTTGCACAATCCTCAGCTCTTGAGTTACTTCATCTCTCCGATCCTCTGTTCCTCCTCTTTGAAATGGAGACAGAAAGCCCTATGTAGCAGGGAGGCCCTGCAGACTAGAAATCATGAAGGAGATCTCAAGTCCTGTTCTGTTCCCTTGGGCACCAGCAGAGGGACACTGAGCATGGATCAGCCCCTCCCTGCCTAGAGAGCAGCACGCACATCAAGGTATGGAAATAACCTGGCTTCTCCCTCAAGGGGTATCAGAAGATTCTGTCTTGGATTGCCTGATTCTCATGACTGCTCTGATGGCGTTGGAGGTGAGTAATAGGAAGCATACAGTATTTGTGCTCTAGTTCTAGGGCTCTGCCTGCATTGGAAAACATTCTGGGTCTACATTTTGTGGTTTACTGGGTTCTCTGCAGCCACATTATTCATTCCAGTCATTACACTGACTTCCTCCATCCCCCCATATCCACTGCCCACATCATTCTGTATCTCACCACGGGCTCCAAATACCGCCTGTCCACCCTGCACCCACTCTGCTTCTGCTGCCTCCACGCTAGAAACCGCTCAGCTGTCATGGGTGACTCCTGTGGGCCCTGCCACGGCACAGTCCATGCTGGGACGGTTCTAATACTAATACGTCCTGCTTGGGGATTTGGAAGATGATTGGTGGACAGTTGCTTTTATGAAAACATTATATCTCATATGATTGGTGTCTCCCTGGGTCCAGCCTGGGCCTATGGGTCAGAATCTCCTGTGGCTCCTGATAGAGGCAGCTGACAGGCTGCGTGTGACCGTCCTGTCCATGGTGTTGCTGTCCCCCTCCTTGTTGCCTGCATTTTGATAGCCATTTGCTCTTAGTCCTTGGACTTCTGATCCCCTGCTATAAGCTCCCTTTGATCATTTTCTGTGGTTAGTGCCTTTTCCTGTGCTAACAATGGACCAACCCCATCATATAAGTGCTCCTTGTGATATCTAGGCAGTCGTTTCATCTGGACGACCTCAATCTGGTTCTCCAGGGGGCTCTGCGGGACACTCCTGAGATGGATGGGTGTGTGGGCTGTATATGGAGGCAGCTGCCCTCAGGGACCTCTGCAGATGTCAGAAAGATTAGTGAGGAAGGGCTTCGTCCTCTCAGTCAGGTGTGGTTTGAATTTTCACACTGCTGGGATAAAAGCAGCACTCAGGCCCCTGGAATGCTTCAGTGATTCCCTAAAGTTTCTAAGCACATTTGTTTTATTTTATTTTTTATTGTTTTCATTGAGTTTATTGGTACTTTTTAAGTATACGGTATAGTTACATTCATCATTGGGATCTTGTACCTTTACATAACAGATCTTCATTCTCATTTTTTGCCCATACTCCTGCTCTACCTTTACCCCCTTCACTATTTACAAAGACTTTGTTTCCATTTGTTTCCTTTTCTCGTATTTTCTCTCTTCTCTTATTTCCTTTCCCCTATCCACCCCACTTCCCCTACACCTTTAGCCCCTTTCTTCCTATTTCACATTGTGAGTTATATAATTTGGATCTTATTTACACTTTTAGTTTTTCACACCAGAGAAACTGTTCAGTATTTACACAGTTTAATCTGTACTTTCTTCCTTTCCTTGGAAAAACAATCTGAAATGGGCACATCCTTATTCTTTTTGAAATCAACAAATTTCTATTTTTCCACTGAGATATTGATACTTTTCTTTGCAAATTTTATTCCAGTGTAAAGAATCTCACTGTGTGTCTGTGTCACTACTGTTCAACACACCATTTGGGTTGGAGTAAGACTCAAAGTGCTAGCTTCATTTTAAATTAACTAATTCCTTAAACACTTCATCTTCAAATACATTTACACTCAGAGATACTTTGTAGTTAGGAATTTCTTATCCAAATGCTGTAGAAATAAAATTCTATCAACAGGTGTTTCATGAATATTTGCAAAGTTAGTCTGTTATATAATTTACTTATTAATTGCAAACATGTAATTCTAATTGCTAAAAATGATAATAAACTTGCTTGAAGCATAAGGCACAAAAAGAGAACTGCAGGAAAGACACTGTTCTGAATATCAATACTAAATGAAAATAAGTAACAAATTTCATTAATAGGTGAGGAGAAAAAGATTACCACATATATGCTAAATGCTACATTTATAAGAAGAGTCAATCTAATTTTCACATCATTTCTTAAAAATAGAAATACAAGTTCTCTATTGAGAGAAAAAGGTAATAAAAGAAATAACAATGACAAAGATAGCAAGGATTGTCCTATTGAGAATGAGATTCATGGAGAGTGTAATCTTGTCTTAAATTATCTGAATTTTAAATCAGGTATATGAAGTAATTACCATTAGATCAGAAAATACACCACAAGAAAGGAAGTTGGACCATGGTAAATGGCTAATAACACTAACACAGTCTTTACCCTTACTATAAAAAGAATGGCTACCATCAAGAAATCAACTAATAACAAATGCTAGTGAGGCTGTGGGGAAAAGGGAACTCATTTCCATTTGTGGTGGTACTATAAATTGCTACAACCACTATGAAAATCAATATGGAGATTGCTCATAAAATTAGAAGTATAAATTTCATTTGATCCAGCTAATCCCCACCTATACAACTTCACAAAACTGTCAAAACCATCATATAACAGTGATGTATGCATACTCGTGTATATAGCAGCACCGTTATTAATAGCTAACCTAGGAAACATCCTATATGCCTATCTACATATGAAATGGATAAAAAGTGATGTAGTATATATACATAAAGAAGTATTAGTCTGTCATAAAAAAGATAAACCTGAGTTATTTGTACGAAAATGAATGTATATTGAGACCTTAATGTTAAGTTAAGAAACTGAGACACACAAGCTTGAATATCACATGATTTCTCTTATACACACACACACACACACACACACACACTATATATATATATAT
>NW_022900928.1:11376542-11428449 GCF_012274545.1 Fukomys damarensis
ATATATGACAGAAAAGGAAAACTGTATTATAATCAAGTGCAGACAATGTATCTAAAAGTATACCTTGACTTAGTACAACTGTCACATATTTTATATGTTCATTGGCCTATTAAGTCTGGTTTTCAATGTGTATATTTCATGATTAATTTTATAATGTATTACAAAATAAATAAATGAATCTGACTCTGGAAAAATAAAAGTGGGAAAGTGAAAGGGGAGAAAAGGGAACTGAAATGTATTATTTATGTGTACCAATCCCCTACAGTGAATGTAACCTTTACATACTGCAAACATGTAGTAATAAAATAAAAAATAGTCAATAAAAACTGGAATTGAGTCCAGGTTTTAGGAATCCCAGATTTCATAGATTCCTTAATCTGTACAAACCTTTGTTCCTCCGCTGTGACAGAAAGATAGTGATTCCCCAACACAGTCATGGTCCTAGATTTATAGATCATGCGGTGGGTGATCAACACTTGTTTGTGTTCCCAGGAGCACCACTGGAAAGCCTCTGAGCATGAATCAAACCACCCTGAAAAACAACTCAACTTTTCATTCACTTTCTGCATTAGAAGTTGTGACCCTCCCGGTACTGACAGTCATCTGTGCCCTGGCAGGGCTGCCTGGAAACGTGGTTGTGCTCTGGCTCCTGGGCTTCCGTGTGAGCAGGAACCCCATCTCAGTCTACATCCTCAACCTGGCCACGTCGGACTTCCTTTACCTCTTCTGCCTTCTTGTATTCTACCTATGGGAACTCAGTGACTGCTTTGATTTCAAGTACTACATCTACATACACGCTGTGGGGATGTTGTCGTACACCATGGGCCTGTTCATGCTCAGTGCCATTAGCGTTGAGCGTTGCCTTGCAGTCCTGTTCCCCATCTGGTATCACTGCCACCGCCCAAGACACATGTCAGCTGTCATGTGTGTCCTGCTGTGGGCCCTGTCCCTGCTGCTCACCATGCTGCTACACGTCTCATGTAGCTCTTTCTTTTCAAAGGATGAGCTATGCTTAATAATGCATTCTGTCATAGCCCCATGTCTGATATTTGTATTTGTTATTCTCTGTGGGTCTAGTCTGACCTTGCTGGTCAGGATGCTCTGCAGCTCCAGGAGGTTGCAACTGACCAGGCTGTATGTGACCATTGGGCTCACAGTGCTGTTCTTCCTCCTCTGTTGCCTGCCTGCAGGGATCATGTGGGCTTTGCAGGCCACAGTTGATTTTCAAATTCAGTTTTCAACCTTTACAGTTTTTGAGAGGACTGCTCATTTGCTGTCTAGTATTAACAGTGGTGTCAACCCCATCATTTACTTCTTTGTTGGATCCTTTAGGCAGAAACAGAAACAGTGGCAGCAGAGGCAGCATTCCCTGAAGTTGTTTCTCCAAAATGCCTTGGAGGATATAGCTGAGGGAGAGAAAAGTAGAGAAAGTCCTCCTCATAAAAGTGTAGAGATGTTAGAACCTCCTTAACTCAATGATTCTATAACTTCCATCAGTTACTCAGAGAAGTAGTCCCTGTAAAATATTACATATATAATTGTGAAAGGTCACTGTGATATAGAGAAAAGTGGGTATAGATTTGTAAAGAAACAAATAGAGAATCTGCGCATTTATCTATGTATTGTATGAGGCAGCTTTTACATGTAACAGTAGTTGAATAGTTGCAGTGCAGGCCACATTACTGCAAAGATTAAAATATTTACTAATTCTGCCATCTCTCACTCTGTGTGCATGCATGTGCGTGCACGCACATGCACGCCCACTTGTACCCCTTCACAAAGGCACATATGAATGCTTTTTGTAACACAACTGTAAGTTCTGAATGCATTACCTGTTAAGGGTGTTGTCTCTCTCTCTCTCTCTCTCTCTCTCTCTCTCTCTGGAGCTTCAAATTTGCAGAAAGCTAGTACCAATAATCATAAGCCAGGACTCAGGAAAACCAACTACACCCCTTTCCAGTGTCTCTCCCTGAAAATTTGATATTATGAGGGTTCTTTAGATGCACTTGGCTCCTTTCATCAAAGAGCTAAACAGACACCAGGTCCAGCAGCCAGAGAAGTTCAGATGCTGACAAAGAGTAAGTAGCGTGGTTGTAGGACCAGCTGTTGGTTCATGCCAATGAGGCAGCCAACAGAGAAGCAGCAACATGCGTGAGCATCCTAGTACATTTGCACCAACTATAGCAAATCTAAACTATATTGCTCCTGTTTCAAATCCAGTCATGAACTCTTGATCCTCAACCAAACTAGAAACTTAACAAAAAAGAAAACTGGGGAATGTAGTTAGTCTAGGTCAGCTGACACTTTCAAATAATCCATTTATTCTTTGTCAACTTGGCGACTTTTTACCCTCTTTATATCATAGACAATTCAAAATAAAGAAAATGGCAAGGCTCTCTCTGTTTTGGTATAACTACCCAATGTATACTCCAAAGCATACCATTTCCCCAAGAAATAATATATCTTGCCCATGAAAATAACAATATATATCATTTTATGAATTGCCTATTCACTGTTGTGGCCCATTTTTATGGAATTTTCTTTCTGCATTCTTCATTTAATTCTTTATGCATTCTAAATTTTAAAATGCTTTTTTTTTTTTTAACTTACACAGTCTCACTGGCAAGCTCACATTGGTTGCCATTGCTTCTGGTCTGGATTCATCATTTGCAATTAAAGGCTCCAAAATAGCAATAGCATATAGGGAGATACACCAGTTAAGGTGAAATGTGAGTATTAATTAGGCAGATATCCAGAAACATCTCTGTGAAGAATTTTGTCAAAAACTGTTCTGCTCTCTGATCCGCCCAGAGTCCCTATGCAGTAATCACAAGGGCCATATCAGCATTTGATAAGCCTGGCTTGGTCCTTCACTTTCGCTCCAGCACCTAATGGCCTTTATTGATAGAGGATGGAGGTAGGTAATCAGCTGTCATGCATTCTCAGCAAAGCTCATCCTCTTGTATAACGGCCTGCTCTCCATATCCAGAGAGAATAATGGAAAAAATGTACGGGTACCTATCAAGACCTATCTTACCAGAGTGTGCTAAAAATTTTTATTCTAATTTTAAAACCCTAATTTCTACTTGGATGATACATTTGAGTTGAGATAGCATCCTTCCTGGAAAGGAAGGAGACATGAAACTTCCTTCTAAAAATTGTGCTGGCAACCTTGACTGTGTATATCTCCATGGGGTTATACAAACCATTCTTGATTTCAGTACATTTCCACACATTCTCCACTTTGTTCTCATCATACCATTCTCCTGTCTTGGGGAAAGTACTGCCCCTTAAAATTCATTTAATTTACAAGTTGACCTGTAAACATCACAGAGCTGAATAAAAGTAAAACCAGGTTTAACTGTTTCACTCAATTTTTGAAGTTATTCTCTAGAAATTTACAATGTATGGGAAACCATGCTATGACAATAAATAGAGAAAAATGTATCCAATATTTACTGGAGATATTGGAAAGAGAACCAGTTAATAGGAAAAGAATATAGCAGCTAGTATAGTTAGAGTATGAAAGGATGAGCAGGCATATGGAGAAGCACTGACATGGCCAACTCACACCCCCACAGGCATAGATCCAGGTGTTGCAAAATCCAAATCTCTCTCCTGGTGCCCTCCTGTCTCCTCATTGTGTCTCTCAGTGGTTCCAGAAACAACTCTCAAACTGAAGTTCCCTGAAAGGGAACACAACATGAGTTGCTCTGGATTTAGTCCCACATCCTCCTCTGACAAACTAAGACTTGGAAATTTTTTCCTCCAAGAGAACTCATGATGGACACATTCTGTTCTGGATGCCTCTGTGCACCCCTAGAGGGTGATGTCTACTGCTTCCCTCTTGGGATGTCTTGTTTCTAGGTAAATCTTCTGCTAAATGATAGGCATGATTTCATTTTATTTAATTGATTTTTCAGTTTCTATTCAATTAGGTTTTTATTTAATTCATAATTTTGAGTAATTTGTATTTAATTTGGGAGTTACTTCCCTACACTTGCCCTCATCTATGGATATTCAACAGTTTTGTGGTTCTGGGTCTTCATATCTGGTCAAAAATATGAACTGTAGGCAACACTTCTGAGTTCTCCATCCACAGTGTCAGACCACAACAAATAATTCAATTTCTCTGGTTAGTAAAATGGAAAACAATAGTATTTCCTATATCAGAGGTGCATCAGAGGATTGACATAGAAAATATTCAATATATTCTCAATGGACTGCTATTATTCACAAAGCTATGCACTGCTCAATTCTGCTGTTAAAAAAAAATACTTGAGTGTTCACCCTTAAAATTCCAAACTCTCTTCTTCTACTTTTCCTTCTTACATTTCTTTCACACTGTAAGCTAGATCTCGTGGAAGAGAGTATAGAATAGATTTTCATTATGAACTCTGCAACACAATTCTTAATATATTTTGTTTACATAGTTTCATACTTTGAATACCTCTTTTAGGGACCCTCAGATCTTATCTTTCCTTACCACTTGTGCTTCATTTTGCTGGATAATTCACTTGAAATTCACACCTCACTCCCATTCTGTGACTCAAAAATGCTTTTAAGTGCTCAGCCAAGCCAGTTTGAGTGTGCAAGTGAGAGGCACATTGGTGGTCAATCTCAGTTATTTTGTTCGTAAATCATTCTGCCAAAAACACAGAGATGTCCTCAAAAAAAGATGATAAATGACAATTTGTGGTCTCATTTTACTTATATTTGTAATTATGCATTTATTTTTATTTTTTCATTTTTCCTATGTAGTCTATTATCACTATGCTCTTCATCCTTACATTTAATTATGGAATTAATATTGAGAACATAGTATGCTGTGCATAAAGCTAGATATTGGGGAAACAGAAATGCTTCTATCTTCAATGTCTGACACAAGGAGCTATTTCTAGCCCATCAGGACAAGGTATGCTCTTACCTGTTCTAGCAGGAGTTCACATGGGCTCACGTCTGTAAAGAATCTACTATTTGGATAGGCTACTCTTTTGTCAAGAGTACAGTCTCAGGTCATATTTTCTTTAAAAAAATTCCATGCATGAGAGAAAATATCTGGTTCAGGGCAGGGTAATGCCTATGTCTATAATATTGTCCAAGTATGTCAGACACCATCCAACACTTTTCTCCTCTTTCTGATAGAAATTCTATCGCTCTAGCATGGATTTGTTGGGCTCAGTGTGCATGATTAAACTACAGAATAGTAACATTTGTTTACAGTTCCTGTGCAGAGATGGAATGAGCCCAGTATGTAGAGTCAACAAAAAAACTGAGTTTGGAAGATAAAAAATGATGGAGCAGAGATAAGCAGCACATGACACCCTCTTCAGGACCTAGGATTAAGACATTTGGAAAAGAACAATTTGGTGAAGAGAAAAAAGGAAATATACCTCTGGGAATTGGGAGAGAGCTGACAGGAAAACTAGAACCAAAATGAAGCTAGAGAAACAGAGCACAACAGAGAACAAGCAGTCTGAAAGCTGACCCCAGTTCCCTGGGAGAGGGATATTTCTCTGCTAACACAAAAGCAAGCCCCAAGATGGTCAGCATCTCCAAAGCCATCAGTACTAGCTACAAGAAAAAGCCCATGACCATTGCAAACTGCAAACTGCAAACTGCGAACTGCAAAAAAAAAAAAAAAAACAGCATTGAGTTTTTACACTAAAGTGACTTCTTCTACAAGGCAGGCTAGAGTTGGAGAAGAAATCCTGTGTATCACCAATGTATTAAAGAGGATTTAGTCAGGAGACATTTGGGGAAGGAGTTAATGTTTAAGGTTCAACTGCAGATCAAGTAACTACACTTCAGAGATTCTGATGTCATCCTACATCAGTGGCTGGGTGGGAGAGAGTCACAAGAGACAATTCTAAAATGGGGCTAAATAGATATCGACCCATGAGAGCTTTATATACATGGTAGGAAGGACACAGGGGCTCCATTCTCCATGATGGGAAGTCAGGAAAAGCATGCAGGGCTTTTGGAAGTGGCTAAGTCTAAAAGGGCTGGCATTAAGTCAGGCTATGCTTGCGCCAACCCCTCCCTGCTTATAATGACCACAGAACTCCGTGGTCCTTATTTACCATGTTTTGCAAAAAATAATACTTAATCAGAAAAAATAACAGCCCAGTCTATCTATCCTTGCCTTATCTACCATTACAAAGTACACAGCAAGCCAGAGAATAGTGATGTATAAACTACATGACAGTGGCCATCACCTTGCTAATGATCAGCTAGAGCTGATTCTGGTTGGTTCATTTCGGTTAGATCTTATTTTAGGGGAAGCAGAGTACCAACTTGGGCAAGGATATACCTCAGCTTGGATAGCTGCCACAGCCTGGGATGTATGGACAGAGAGCTTTCTGTGGCTGTGGGGAGATGGGGAGCAACTCACAAACCCACAGGCCATAAGCTATATAGAGAAAGCTGACCTGAGGTATATAGAGGTGTGGAAAGTAGGCTTTAGGGAAGACATCATTGACCATCCACACCCAGCAGGAACAGTATGGGAGAATTCAGAAATTACAACAATAATGTGAGTGTAGAAACAAAATATTGACCTACTATCCCTCCCTCATATACAGTGGATTCCAATACCATAACCTCTGGAAAGAAACCACTCATTCCAAAACAAAGAGTAATTTTTGGGCTTTTCTTCTTTTTGAGACTTGCAGTTTTAAAATTTCCTTTTTATTGTACATTCTTTTAAACTTTTTCTTCTATTTTTTCTGTATTTTGCTCTTTTAGTCATTAATAGGAAACTTTATCCCACTTTTCTCTCCTTTTTCTCGTCTTTGTTTTTTTTTACATTTCAAATTTTACTCCTCTCATTCTCCACTTTCTGCTCCACCATCTTTACTAGTATAACTGTTAAGATTTACTGTTTTAGATACTTAGATAACTGTAGTATTATTGTTAAAATCTTTTTCTATTTTCAAAGGTAGTAATGTAGTAGATATTTACTCTGTCAATAATTGATTTCTGTTTGTCTCTAATGTAATTAAATATCATTTTTCATTGGTTAAGCATATTATAGTAGTAGCTTTTATTAGTTTTTATCACATGTCAATATCAAAATTACTCATCAATGTAATGGTGTTGTTGCAGATTTTTAATATTGCCAGGGTGACATGGTTGTAGTTATTAATTGTGTTTTTATGTATGCCAATATCTGCTTTGTTTTTGTGTCACCAACAATGAATGCTCTGCTCCATTTCCAGAGAACATGGAGGTGGGCCAATTACTCTGCATGTTTCTTCCATATTAATATGTGTTTGGATCTGGAATGAAGGCAAAAGCCTATATAAGTAGCCTCATTTAGACTGTGTCACTGAAAAGCAAACACAAACTAAAGAGATCACCATGATAGTAAAAAAGGCTTCCCACTATAAAGGACCTCCAATCCCCAGAATGCTCACAAGAAATGAAAATATGATAAAACAACAAAATGCATCCAAAAATCTCCAACTTCCCCAAAGCTGATTCATAGGGACATTATTGGGGAGGAAATCATAAGTCACACAGTTAAATTACTCAATATGATAAAATAGGATGTGAAATATAAATCAGTAAGGTACTTGTAATGCTCATAGAAGTGATAACTAAAGAGGTAGTGGATTTAATGAACAAATCAAACAATGAATGCAGAAAAGATTTTAGTAAAATGATAGATGAGCTAAACAAAATGATAATAAAAGATTAATGACCACTTTAGCAAATAATTCAAGTCTAAGAAAGAGCACCAAAGAGAAAACCAGGACAAACAACTCTATGGACATTATGAGCAGCAGAAGAGACCAACATAAGGACAGTGTCAGAATTAGAAGGTAGGGCTGATTCTGGTAACCATATCCTCAGAGTGTGACAGTTAACTGATTGTGTCCACCTGAGAAACAAACACCCAACTAAGTTGGATCAGCATAGTTCTGGGTATGACTAAGGTAATTTACTGAAGACAGAAGACCCATCCTCAGTAGGTTGGTTGCTTCAATGATATAAAAGGAAAATGATAAAGGAAGTCTTACTTCTCATGCCTGAGAGAAGCTCCAGTCTTCATCTTCACCTTGGACATTGTTCCCTGGCTTCCAGCACAGACCCTTCAGCCTTCCAGGGTAGACTCTTTGGCTTCCCAGTACAGACTTGCAAGGACACTACAGTGAGCTCCAGGACTTCAACTGCATCCTTCACATCTCCAATGCACAGATACAAACTGTCTTGTTTGCATCTTCCACACCTGACTCTGTGGGCAACTATTGTAATCCAATCTTGTAAATTCTTATAACAGTTGTGTATCTTTCATTAAGTCTGTTTCTCTAGTAAGCACTGAGTCATACAGAGAAGTACAATAAATACAAAAAATAACATAAAAATGGATCAAACAACTTTTAAATGATGCAAAAAAAGACTGATAATTAAAATAGAAATGGTAAAAATTTTGAAGATAGAATAAATGGCACTTAATAACTGCACACAAAAATAATAGCAGGAAACTACAAATATGGGGAAAGAATTGTACATACAGATAAGTGATTAATACAGAAACTCAAATAGTCATGATCAGAAAAGAATTATCCAGGACACATCATAGTCAAAATCCCAGAAGTCCAACATGAGGATAGAACCTTAAAAGATTTGTACTGTATACCTAAACTGTACCAATAAACTCAGTAAAAAAAGCTATTAGAGAAAAGCGACAAATCAGTTATAAAGGTAAATCTATTAAACTCAAAGTAGTCTTCTCAATGCAAACCTTAAAGGCCAAAAGAGTCTCCAGTGAAGTGTTTCAAACTCTAAAATCAGCTTGCAAAACAGATTGTTATATACTGCAAAATTATCTTTCAAAATTTATGGAGAAATAAGTTTTTTCATGTCAAACCACATCTTAAAAATTAACCACCAAACCAACAGTCAAAACTATTCTCAAGTTTATCCTAAAAAGAGAAAATGAAGCCCGAAATGCCTAAATGTACACAAAATGAATACACAAGGGAGGATGAACAGCTAAATAAAAGGAATCAAACAAAAAATACAATGTTTCCCTGAAAATAAGACATATCTGAGGAAAAATGTCCACTCAATCAGCCTATCCTTACTTTACTAACATTACAGAGTAGCCAGTGAGGAAAATAATAATAATTTACAATCTTCTACATGACACCATCACCATGGTAATGAAAAGTTAGGGCTGATTCTGGTGAGGGCCTCATAGTTAGGTATTATTTTCAGGGATACATGGTAATGCAGTGACAACAATAAGTCAATAACATTCAAGAAAACTATTGATATGAAGTACATCAATTTCCCAATTGAAAGACAGAGATTGGCAAAATGGATCAAGAAGCAGCTCCCCAATTGTAGTCTGTATAAAAGAAACTTATGTAATAAAAAAAATCTATAGGCTAAAAGAATGGGGAAAAGTTCCATGCAACAGGAGCCTCAAAACAAGCTTAAATAGCTGTCTTATTTTCAGAAAAAATATGTGGACATCAAGCTAAATTTGATCAGAAGAGGAAAAGGTCACTACATACTGGCAAAGGGATCAATTCTACAGGAAGAGAGAACAATTATAAATATATATATGCACTTCATATTCACATACACTTTCATAAACAAACACTACTGGAGACAAAAGGCTGGATGAACATAAACATGTTACATATTCTAACTAAAATTGTCATCTGTTTTCCCCATTGAGTTCATTGGTAAATTTAAAGCAAATAATAGTTACATTTATCTTTGGGCTCTTGTACCTTTACATGATATGTCTTGATTCTTATGTTTTACCCTTATCCCTGCCCTCACTTCACTCCCTTCAAGCTTCCCTATTTACGAAGTCTTTGTTTCCATTTTTTCATGTTTTCAACTTTTTTCTTTTCCCTTATTTCATTTCTCCTCCCCTCCCCACTTCCCCTTTAGCCATTTTCTTCCTGTTTCATACTCCCAATTATACCGTTTGACTCATATATACACTTTTAGTTTTTCACACCAGAGAAACTATGTGGTATTTACTCGTGTGTCCTATTTATTTCGCTTAAGAGTATAGCCTCAATGTTCATCCATTTAGCTATAAATATTTCTAGTTTCTCATTCTTTGTGGCTGAGTAGTACTGCATTTTATAGAAAACACATCTTTATCCATTCTCCACTTGATGGGCATTTGAGTTGTTTACAAGTTTTAGCTATTACGAACTGTGCCGTGATAAACAATGGTGCAAATATATCACTGTGTTAATTCTTTTGGAAAGATACCCAGCAAGGGGATAGCTGGGTCAAAGGGAATCTTTAATCCTGTAATCCTTGAGGTATCTCCACATTGATTACCTCAGTGTTTGCACCGGTCTGTACTCACACCACCAATGGAGAAAGGGCTCCTTTCTCCCCACAGCCCCAACAGCATTTGTTAATGGTTGATTTGTGGATAGCAGCCATTCTTTCTGGGGTAAGAATATTGTTTTCATCCACATCTCTCAAATGATCAGTGATGTTGGACATTTTTATATATTTATTTGCTGCTATTAGTTCTTTTTCTGAAAGATGTCTGTTCATTTCAGCTGCCCATTTTTGAGCTACGTCTTTGTTTTTGGGGGGCCTGATTTTTTTTTTTTAGTTTTTTATATATTCTAGATATTGGTTCTTTCTCTGAGGAGTAGCTGGTAAAATTTTTTTTCCTCATTGTAGTTGTCTTTTAGCTGTATTGCTGATTTTTCTTGCACTGCAAAGACTTTTTAATACAATGAGATATCAGTTGTTTATTCTTTGTGCAAGTTTTCATGGTGCTGAGGAACTGTTCATAAAGTCTTTTCCTGTGCCACTGTCTTTGAGAGTTCCATCTAATTTACTTTCCAGTAAGTTTAGTGTTTCTGTTTTGATATTTAGATCTTTAATCCACTTGGATTTTAGTTTAGAGCAGGGTGAAAGATAGGGATCTAGTTTTAATCTTTGGAAAGTTGAAAGCTAGTTTTTCCAACACCGATTATTAAAGAGGCTGTCTTTCTCCAGTGAGGATGGTTGGCTTCTTTGTCAATGATGAGGTAGCTGAGTGTCTGGTGTTGTTTCTGCAATTTCTAATCTATTCTGTTGATTGTTGCATCTGTTTCTTTGCCATTACCATGCTGTTTTTCTCACAGTGGCTTTGTAGTATAGTTTCAAATTGGAAGTTGTGATACCGGCTGCCATGTCTCTGTTATCTAAAATGTTTTTTTCTATTTTAGGTCTCTTGTGGTTCCAAATGAATTTTTGGATTGTTTTCTCATGTTCTGTAAATATGCTATTGGGATTTAAATAGGGATTGTATTGAATCTGTATAGAAGTTTTGGAAATATGACCATTTTCACTATGATGATTCTTCCCATCCAGGAGTAAGGGATTTTTTTGCCACTTTCTTATATCTTCTTTGATCTCTTTTTTCAGAATGCTGTAACTTTTAGTGTAGAGGTCTTTTGTTTCCTTTTTGAGATTGATTCCCAGGTATTTCATTTTTTGGATGTTATTGTGAAAGGAATTGTTTCCCTAATTTCTCTCTCAGTGAACCTGTTATCTGTGTACAAGAAGGATATTTATTTTTTTGAGTGTTGTCTTTGTATCCAGCTACTCTACTGAATCTGTCAATTAAATCTAGAAGTCTTGTGACAGAGTTTTTTTGGGTCTTCTATGTAGAGTATCATATCATCTGCAAATAGTGACAGTTTAACTTCCTCCTTTCCTATTCCTTTTAGTTCTTTCTCTTCTCTAATTGCTGTGGCTAATGTTTCTGGAACTATATTAGACAAGAGAGGTGATAGTGGACGTCCTTGTCTTCTTCCTGATTTTACCATGAAGGTTTTCAGTTTTTGACCATTTAGTATGATATTAGCTGTTGGTTCTTCATAGATAGCCTTTATCAGGTTGAGATAAATGCCATCTATTCCAATTTTCTGTAGGGTTTTTAAAAATCATGAATGGGTGTTGAATTTTTTTGAATGCTTTTTCTGCGTCTATTAAGATGATCGTATGGTTTTTGTCCTTGACTGTTGGATACAATGTATTACATTTTTTGATTTATATATGTTGAACCATCCTTGCATCCCTGGGATAAATCTGACTTGGTCGGGGTATATGATCTTCTATATTCTATTTGCCAGTATCTTATTGAAGATTTTCACATCTATGTTCATTAGGGAGTAACGTAGTTCTCTTTTTTGGTTGGGTCCTTCCCTGGTTTTGGAATCAAAGTAATACTTGCTTGCAGATATGAAATTGGGAATATCGCTTCCCTTTCACTTTCAGTGTAGTGTTTAAAGAGTAGTGGTGATAGTTCTTCTCTAAATGTCTTGTAGAATTCAGCCATAAAGTCATCAGGACCTGGGCTTTTCTTTGTTGGTAATGTTTTAATTACATTTTCAATTTCGCTGAAAGTAATTGGGGTGTTTAGACTTTTTATATCTTCTTCACTCAACTTTGGAACTTCATATGTGTCTAGGAATCTGTCCATTTCTTCTGTATTTTCCATTTTATTAGAGTATACATTTTTGAAGTAGGTACTGATGACCTTCTGGATTTCTGGTGGATCTTTTGTGACTTCTTCTTTTTCATTCCTAAATGCATGGATTTGAGCCCTTTCTTTCCTTTTTTTTTTTTTTTTTGATAAGGTTGGCTAAGTGTTTATTGATTTTATTTATTCTTTCAAAAAACCAACTCTTCACCAAGACCTGGCATGTAAAGGTACAAGATCCCAGTAATGAATGTAACTGTACTGTCTACCTAGAATGTACCAATAAATTCAATTTTTAAAAAAACAACTCTTTAATTCATTGATTTTTGTATTCTTCTCTTGCATTAATTTCTCTCTGACCTTTATAATTTCCTCCCTTGTGTGCGCTTTTGGATTGTCTTGTTCTTCTTTTTCTAGAAGATTAAGGTTAAGCATTAGGTTGTTTATTTGCTCTGTTTTCCCAATATGGGCATTTACTGCTATGAATTCTCTTCATAGGAGTGCTTTCATTGTGTGCATAAATTCCTGTATGCTGTACTGGCATTGTCATTTAATTGTAGAAACTGTCTAATTTCTTCTTTAATTTCCTCTGTGACCCAATGGTTGTTCAGCAGAGTGTTACTTAATTTCCATGCATTTGTGAAGTTTTTGCAGTTTCTTAGGCCATTGATCTCCAGGTCATTGTGCTATAGTCTGATAATATACAGAGGATAACTTCAATTCCTTTGTCTTTACTTAATCTTGTTCTATGAACTAGCATGTGGTCTATTTTGGAGAATGACCTATGCACAGCTGAAAGAAGGTATATTCTCATTTTCTGGGATGAAGCACTCAATAGACGTCTACTAAGTCCATTTGTTCTAAGATTTGCTTCAGTTCTTTTATTTTGTTGTTCACTTTTTTCTGTAGATGATCTTTCAATTTGTGTCAGTGGGGTATTGAGTTCCCCCACTATGATTGTATTAGTGCTTATTTTATTTTTCATATCCATTAATATTTGTTTTGCATAGTTGGGAACATTAGTATTTGGTGCATATATATTTATGATTGTCATTTCTTCCTCTTGTATTGTTCCCTTTACAAGGACGTAATGGCCTTCTTTGCTTCTTTTAATTAATTTTGGTTTGAAATCTATTCTGCCTGCAAATAAGGTAGCTACCCCCACTTTTTTCCAGGGTCCTCTCACATGGAGAACTGTTTTCCATCCTTTTACTCTCATTCTATGAATTTCTTTGTGGCTTAAGTGGGTTTCTTGCATATAGCATATTGTTGGATTTTGCTTCTTATCCATTCTGACAGCTTGTTTCTTTTGATTGGTGAATCGAAGCCATTAACATTGATGGTTATAACTGTAATGTATTGGCTTTTCTTTAGCATGTAGTTTTCCTGCTGTTGTCTTTTTGTTTTATTTTTTAATTTTTCCCTCTCTCCCTTTAATTTCTTGCCTTGCCTGGTATATTTACTTTATTGGCCATTATGGAACTGTGATCTTAATTTTCTTTTTACAAGATATTGTTTAGAACTGTTTAGAGTGCAAGTTTGGTGTTCATGAAATTTCTTAGGTCTTCTTGTCATGGAAGTATCTTATTTCTCTGTCAATTTTGAAAGATAGTTTTTCAGGATACATCAGTCTCAGTTGGAGGTTGTTTTCTTTTAGGGTTTAAAATACCTCACTCTGGGCTCTCCTTCACTTAAGGGTTTGTGTTGAAAAGCCTGCTGTGATTCTGAGGAGCTATCCTTTCCACGTGATTTGTTTCTTTTCTCTTACTGCTTGTAGTATTTTGTTCTTCTCTTCTTCTGATCTTTGTCTTGATTATTATATGTCTAGGTGTAGAATTTTTTATTATGACTAGTTGGGGTTCTATGTGCCTCACTTATCTCTATGTTGAATTGTTCCCTCTCGTTGGGAAGTTTTGTGTTATTAATTCTGTGAACAGTGCTTTTACGTCATTTGTAATTTCTCCTACTACTACATGACTCAGTATTGGTCTTATATTAATCTCCTTTGCATCATCTAAGAGGTATTGGATTGATTTATCATGGTCCCTTCTTGTTTTTAAGAGATCTCTTTTTTCATGGTCACTGACCACCATCCTATCTTCTATATCTGAAACTCTATATTCACAATCATTTATCCTGCTGTGAATGCTTTCTATAGAGTTTTTTTTTCCTTTTATATAGTTTATTGGTACATTTTACATACACAGTACAGTTACAACTCATTATTGGGATCTTATACCTTTGCATGACAGGTGGTCTTGGTTCTCATTTTTCCCCTTGTCCCTGCCCTCTCTTCACCACCTCCTCCCCTCCCCTTTTAAAAACACTTTATTTCCTTTGTTTTTCATTTTCTCAAATTTTTCCTTTATTGCTTTTCCCCTACCCTTCCCACTTTCCATACACCTTTAGCCCTTTTCTTCCCATTTCACAATGTCAGTTATCTCATTAGGATCTTATGTACAATTACAGTTTATTCACACCACAAAAACTTCGGTATTTACACGTGTGTAATTTATTTATTTCACTTAGGAGTATATCCTCATTATGTACCCATTTTCCTATGAATGAGTCTAATTCCTAATTCTTTTTTTTTTTTTTTGTACCGGGTATTGAACTCAGGTCCTTGTGCTTGCAAGGCAGGCCACAGAACCACTGAGCTAAATCCCCGGCCCTTAATTTCTCATTCTTTATGGCTGAGTAGTACTCCATTTTATAGAAAAACCACATCTTCTTTATGCAATCTCCAACTGATGGGGAAATGGGCTGCTACCAAGTTTTAACTATTACAAACTGTGCCACTATAAACATGGGTGTGCATAAATCACTGTGGTATGATTCCTTTCATTCTTTTGGGAAGATACCCAGAAGAGGGAGGGATGGGTCAAATGGAACCTGTACTCCCAGCTCTTTGAGGTATCTCCATATTGATTTCCATAGTGTTTGAACCAGTCTGCACTCCCACCAAAAATAGAGAAGGGTTCCTTTCTCCCCACAACTCTGCCAACATTTGTTATTGTGTAATTTCTTGATAGCAGCCATTCTTTGTGGGGTGAGGTGGAATCTCAGTGCTGTTTTCATCTAAATCTCTCAAATGACCAGTGACGTGGAACATTTTTTCATATATTTACTTGCTGCTTTTACTTCTTTGTCTGAGAAATGTCTGTTCATTTCAGATGCCCATTTTTGAATCAGGTCTTTATATTTCTGGGGGATGATTGTTTTGAGCTCTTTATGTATTCTAGATAATAGTCCTTTGTCTGAGGAGTAGCTGGTAAAAAATTTTTTCCCACATTATCGGTTGTCTCTTTGTTTTGTTGATGGTTTCTTTTCCAGTGCAGAAGCTTTTTAATAAGATGAGATCACAGTTGTTGATTCTTTCTGCTAGTTCTGGTGCTACTGAGGATTTGCTCATAAAGTCTTTTCCTATGTCAATGTCATTAAGAGTTCTGCCTAACTTATCTTCCAGCAAGTTTAGTGTTTCTATTTTAATATTTAGATCTTTAATCCACTTGGATTTTAATTTAGTGCATGGTGAAAGATAAGGGTCTAGTTTTAATCTTTGGCAGGTTGAGATCCATTTTTTCCAACACCATTTATTAAATAGGCCATCCATCCTCCATTGGGATCGTCAGCTCCTTTGTCAAAGATGAGGTAGCTGAGTACATCTGGAGTTGTTTTTGTATCTTCTAGTCTGTTCCACTCATTCTCAGGTCTGTTTCTTTGCCAGTGCCATGCTGTTTTATCACAGTGGCTTTGTAGTATAGTTTAAAATTGGCAATTGTTATACCTGCTGCCATGCCTCTGTTGCCTAGGATGGCTTTTGCTATTCTAGGCCTCTTATGGTTCCAAATGAATTTTTGGATTCTTTTTTCTAGTTCTGTGAAACATAGTGTTTGAATTTCAATCAGCATTGCATTGAATCTGTATAGCACTTTTGGTAGTATGGCCATTTTCACTATGTTGATTCTTCCTACCCAGAAGCAAGAGATGTCTTTCCATTTTCTTATATCCTCTTCGATCTCTTTTTTCATAGTGCTGTAGTTTTCAGTGTAGAGGTCTTTTTCTTCTTTTGTTAGATTGATTCCTACGTACTTCATTTTTTTTGGCTGATATTGTGAAAGAAATTGTTTCCCTAATCTCTCTGTCAGTGACTCTGTTATTTGCGTACAAGAAGGCGATTGATTTTTGAGTGTTGACCTTATATCCAACTACTCTGCCAAAAGTGTCAACTAGGTCTAGAAGTGTTTTGGTAGAGTTTTTTGGGTCCTCAATGTAGAGTATCATATCATCAGCAAATAATGACAATTTAACTTCTTCCTTTCCTATCTTTATTGCTTTAATTTCTTCCTCTTGTCTAATTGCTATGGCTAATGTTTCCAGAACTATATCAAAGAGGAGTGGTGATAGTGGACATCCTTGTCTTGTTCCTGATTTTAATGTGAAGGTTTTCAGTTTTTGGCCATTTAATATGATTTTGGCTGTTGGTTTTTCATAGATAGCCTTTATTAAGTTGAGATATAGACCATCTATTCCAATTTTTTGCAGGGTTTTTATCATGAATGGGTGTTGAATTTTGTCAAATGCTTTTTCTACATTTATTGAGAGGATCATATGGTCTTTGTCCTTGACTCTGTTAATATAGTGTATTACATTTATTAACTTATGTATGTTGAACCATCCTTGCATCCCTGGAATAAATCAAACTTGGTCAGGATATATGATCTTCTCTATGATCCTCTGAATTCTGTTTGCTAGTATCTTTTTGAGGATTTTTGCATCTATATTCATTAGTTCTCTTTTTTAGTTGCATCTTTCCCTGGTTTGGGGCTCAAAGTGATACTTGCTTCCAGGAATGAATTTGGAAGTATTGCTTCCCTTTCAATTTCATTGAAAAGTTTGAAGAGTAATGGCAGTAGTTCTTCTCTAAATGTCTTGTAAAATTCAGCTGTGAATCCATCAGGACCTGGAATTTTCTTTGTTGGTAGATTTGTAATTGCATTTTAAATTTCATTGATTGTAATTGGGGGTTTAAAATGTTTTTATCTTCTTTTTCAATTTTGGTAATTCATAAGTATCTAGGAATCTGTCCATTTCTTCTGTGTTTCCTATTTTGTTAGAATACAGGTTCTCAAAGTAGGTATTGATTATCCTCTGGATTTCTGTTGGATCAATTGTGACTTCACCTTTTCATTTCTAATTGCATGGATCTGCTCCTCAGACAAAGAACTACTATTGAGAATATATAAAGAACTCAATACAATCACCCCCCAATATAAAGACCCAATTCATAAATGGGCATTTGAAATGAACAGACATTTCTCAGACAAAGAAATAAAAGCAGCAAGTAAATATATGAAAAAATGTTCCACATCACTGGTCATTTGAGAGATGCAGATGAAAACAACACTGAGATTCCACCTAACCCACAAAGAATGGCTGCTATCAAGAAATCACACAAAAACAAATGTTGGCAGGGTTGTGGGGAAGAAGGAACCCTTCTCCATTGTTGGCTGGAGTGCAGACTGGTGCAACCACTATGGAAGTCAATATGGAGATACCTCAAAGAGCTGGGACTAGAGGTTCCATTTGACCCAACCATCCCTCTGCTGGGTATCTTTCTTTCCAAAACAATTAAAAGAATAATACCATAGTGATATATGCTCACCAATATTTATAGCAGCACAGTTTGTAGCTAAACCTTGGAAACCGCCCATTTGCTTATCAGTTGGAAACTGGATAAAGAAGATGTGGTTTGTCTACAAAATGGAATACTACTGAGCCATAAAGAATGAGAAAGTAGATTCATTCATAGGAAAATGGATACATATTGAGGATATATGCCTAAGTGAAATAAATAAGTCACACGTGCAAATACTGAATAGTTTCTCTGGTGTGAAAAACTATAATAGTACATACGATCCTAATGATGTAATTCACCATGTGAAATAGGAATAAAAGGGTTAAAGGTGTAGGGAAAGTGGGAAGGGTAGGGGAAATGTAATAAGGGTAAAGAAAAAATATGAGAAAATGAAAAAAAGGAAATAAAGTGTTTTTAAATGGGGAGGGGAGGAGGGAGTGAAGGGTGGGCATGGACAAGGGAAAAAAATGAGAACCAAGACGTGTCATGTAAAGGTACAAGATCTCAGTAATGAATGTAATTGTACTGTATACCTTAAACTTTGTACTAATAAACTGAATTTTAAAAAAATCAATGAAGCAAAGAGTTGGTTCTTCAAAAGTTTGCAAAATTTAACCAACACTTAGCCAAGCTTATAAAAAATAGGACAGGATGGGCTGGGGGTTTAGTTCACTTGTTCCACTGCCTGCCTTGCAAGCCCAAGGACCCGAGTTCAATCCCTGATACCAAAAACAAACAAACAAACAAAAATGAGAAGAAAAGCCCACAGTCATGCAGTTACGAATGAAAAGGGTAAAATTACAACAGACTCAGCAGAAATCCAGAATACCATCAATACCTAATTTGAGAACCTGTATGCCAATAAGATGGAAAGCAGAAGAAATGGACAGAATTTTACACACATATGAATTACCAGTATTGAATAAAGAAGACCTAATAATTCTAAACAACCCAGTAACAATCAATGAAATTGAAAATATAACTAAAAACAAACCAATAAAAAAAAAAGCCTGGGTCCTGATGGTTTCACTGTTGAATTTGACAAGATATTCAGAGAGGAACTATTGCCACTACTGTTTAAGCTTTTCAATAAAATTGAAAGGGAAGCAATAGTTCTAAATTAATTCCCAGAAGAAAGCATCACTATGATCCCAAAAGCAGAGAAAGACACAACCAAAAAAAAAAAAAAAACAAAAAACAAAAAAAACACAGAACTATAGGACAATATCACTAATGAACAAAGATGCAAAAATCCTCAATAAGATACTAGGAAATAATGCAGAAGATCATTGACATCATAAACCCTGACCAAGTGGTATGAATCCCAGGGATGCAGGGACAGTTATGTGCAAATCAATAATTACAATACACTATATTAACATAACCATGGAAAAGAACATATGATCATCCTAATAGATGCAGAAAAGACATTAAACGATATTCAACACCAATTCATGAAAAAAAAACCTACAGAAAAATAGAATAGACTGTCTCTGTCTCAACCTATGTAAAACCAACCGACAATATCATACTAAGTGGTTAAAATCTAAACTCCTTCATAATAAAATCAGAAGAAGACAAGGATGTCCACTATCACCACTCCTCTTCAACATAATTTTGGAAACATTCCCATAGCAATTATACAAAATAAAGAAATAAATGGTATAAAATAGGAAATGAAGAAGTTAAAATGTCATTATTTGTAGATGACATGATACACTATATATAAAACCCCAAGAACTCCACCAAATGTCATCTAGACTTAATCACCAAATTCAATAGAATAGCTGGATACAAGGTCAACACACAAAAATCAATAGCCTTCTTGTACACAAGCAACAGACTCACTGAGAGGGAAACTGAAGAAACAATTCCTTTCACAATAGAATCCAAAAATAATGAAACATCTAAAAATCAGCCTAGGGAAAGAAATTAAAAACCTCTACTCTGAAAACTATGGTATCCTGAAAAAGAGATTGAAGAGGATATCAGAAAATGGAAAGACATTTTTGCTCCTGGGTAGGAAAAATACAATGTAGTGAAAATGGCCATACTTCTAAAACTTCTAAGAAAATTCAGTGCAATCCTGATTGAAATCCCAGCAGTATAGTTCAAAGAACTGGAGAAAAAATTCAAAAATTCATTTGGAACCAGAAGACACCTAGAATAGCAAGAGCAGCTCTAGGCAATAAAGAAAAGATAGGGAGTATCACAACCTCCAACTTGAAAGTACACTACAGAGTTACTGTGATAAAAACAGTATGGTACTGGCAAAGAAACAGACCCAAAACTCAGTGGAAGAGATTAGAAGATGTAGAAACAACTTCCGACATACTCAGCCACCTCATCTTTGCCAAAGGAGCCAAACACTCTCACTGGAGGAAAATGGCCTTTTTAATAAATCATGCTGGAAAAATTGGGTTTCGACTTGCCAAGGATTGAAACTAGACCTATATCTCTCTTTATGCACTAAACTAAATTTTAAATGGATTAAAAATCTAAATATTAAAACAGAAACACTAAACCAGCTGGAAGATAAAGTAGAACTCTTGAAGACATTCACAAAGGAAAAGATTTCATTAACAAAGCCTCAGTCCCAAGAGAACTAGCACAGAGAATAAACAACTGTGATCTTACTTTATTAAAAATCTTTGGCACAGCAAGAGAAAACACCAACAGTGTTATGAGACAACCCAAAATGTTGGAAATATTTTACCAGTTGTTCCTGTCAAAGGACCACTATCTAGAATATAAAAAGAACTTTAAAAAATTAAATTTAAAGAAACAGTCCAAAAATGGGCATCTGAAATGAAGAGAAATTTCTCAGATAAAGAACTAAAAGCAGCAAATAAACATACATAAAAATGTTCAACATCATTGGTCAATGGAGAAATGCAGATGAAAACAATGCTCAGACTCCACCTCCCTCCAGAAAGAATGGCTGCTATCAAGAAATCAACCAATAACAAATGCTATTGGGGTTGTGGGGAGAAAGAGATCCTTGTACATTGTTGGGGAGAGTGCAGACTGGTGAAACCACTGTGGAAATCAATATGAAGATACTTCAGAAAACTAGGATTGGAAGTCCCTTTTGATTCAGATATTCCCCTGATAGCAATCTTCCCAAAATAATTAAAAGAATCATAACACAGCTATCTATGTGCACCCATGTTCATAGTGGCATAATTTGTAATAGCTAAAACCTGGACACAGCCTAATTGCCCATCTACTGAATTCTGGATAAAGACAATATGGATTTTTTTTTTTGTAAAATGGAGTGCTACTCAGTCATAAAGAATGAGAATCTAGAGACATTTATAGCTAAATGGATGCACATTGAGGCCATACTCTTAAGTGAAAAAAATAGGACACACCTGTGTAAATACTGAATAGTTTTTCTGGTGTGAGAAACTGAAAGTGTAAATAAGGACTAAAAGGTATAATAGGTATTATGAAATAGGAAGAAAAGGGGTAAAGGGGAAGAGGAATTTGGAGGGGTAGGAAAAAAGAAAGAAGAGAAAGGAATAAATATGAGAAAAGGAAAAAATAGAAACAAAGACTTTATAAATAGAGAGGGGTGGAGTGGCTGAACCAAGTTGTATTATGTAAAGTTACAAATTCCCAATAATGAATGTCAGCATACTATATACCTAAAATGTACCAAAAATTAATGTATAATAAAAAAAAGCAGAATCATTTTAGATACCGTCCCCCATCTACAAGATGTTTCTGGGCACCTGCCTATCTTCATTCACATTTCCCCATCTCCCTTTCTTGTCTACCTCTCTGTAAGCAGTTGTTATTCTGTCAGTTACTTTGCATCTACAAGCCTAGGTAGCAGAGTAAAAAATGTTGTCTTACACTGTCCAGTTTTACATCAAAGAATAATGTTAATTGTTGATTGCTCAAGGCTCATGATAGATTGACTCCACTTGGGTTTCTTTAGTACCTGCCTTATCATAGCAAAAATATATTAATGTTCACACAACAGTCGAGATGACAGAAAACTATATAGAAGGTAAAAGTCTCCCTGATTCCATGTTCCTGGGCCTATGATCTTTACCCTTACTTTCATATCTTACTAATATTAGCTCTCAAAGTGGGAAATGAATTAAGGGAAAAGAAAAAACTATGAGAAAAATGAAAAAGTGGAAACAAAGATTTTGTAAACAGGGGAGGGAGGGCTTAAGGCAGCGCAGGGGTATGGGGGAAAATGAGAACTAAGACCTGTCATGTAAAGGTACAATGTCCCAATGATAAATGTAACTGTACTGTATACCTAAAAAGTACCAATAAAAACTCAGGAAAAAAAGAAAGCGGTTCTCATTTGACCCATTGAGATCTAGGAAGAGAGAGGGTTGCTGTAAAAAAAAAGTATGCCTGGCCCTACCCAGATCTCCATGCTTCCTGGCACACAATGTAACCTTTCCCTGTACATTCTCCTGCCATCTGGCATGGGGGTATTAAAAGAACATGAATTACCTCATTTGAATTTTCTGCCTACAAACCTAAATACTAAATCAAACTTTTTACCTTATAAGTGGCCTATTTTTGTTATTTCACTATAGTAAGAAAAACCTAACCTAATAAAGTGACCATTAAAATTCAGGAATAGCCTTTAATAGTTGAACTGATCAAGTGTTCAGTGAGGAATATGCTATGGGGTTGGCTTGGGTCCCTCCAATATTTATATGTGCAACTACTAATCCCCCTTGTGTCAGTATATCACTGGATTTGAAGTTAAATGTTTACAAGAAGATGGGGTCTTTGGATTTGCCTTAGTACAACATGAATAGTTTCCCTATAAGTAGTTGAAATTAGAACACACACAGGCAGTTGAAGATGCAGAGAAAAGAACACACCTACAAACCAAAGATAGAAAGTTCAAATGAAACCATGATGTACAACCACATCACCCTGAAAATGGCCAAATTTTTAAAAATTTATAGTTTCAAAATTAGTAAATATGGGAAAAATGAATTTTTCATTCATTCTTGATTGTAAAGTGAAATGATGCACCTTCTCTGAAAAAGTTGTGTATCCTTTATCAACCTTGGTAGATATCCCAGAGGATGGAAAATTAGGTCCTATCATAATCTCTAGGCAGGTGTTTCCTGAAAGTTTATTTATAATAGTCTATCTGGAAACAAACCAAGTGTCCATCCATTTATGAAGAGTGAAGACAAAGCTTAGCACTGCCATATAGTAGAATATTAATCTTCATATTTAAAAAATCAACAACAGGAGATTCAAGATGGCTGAGTGGAGATGCCCAACACTCAACTTTTCCAGAAAGAAGAAACAGGCGTACAGCTGCACTTGGATGTGAGGCACCACAGGAGAACACTGGAAATCATCAAGAAAGAGACTATAAGTTTGTAAGATTCAGAGACCTATGATAATAGCACATAAGTGAAATAAAATGCCCTGGCGCATTTACTCCTTTGTCCACAGTCAATAGAGCAAGAGATCCCCGTACCAAGAATAAGGGTAAAGGTGATTCCCGGTAACACTTTCAGTAACAGTATTGGTAATCTCAGCTACAAGATCATTTTGCAACCATGACAGGTGTGCATCCATCTTAGGTAACTTGGAGTGTGCATAATAGCCTGACTTTGGAAAAGGATGTCCTACCCTCTTTCAGGGTGCCACAGCCAAGAGCCAGGGGAGATGGGAGTTATTATCTGAGTTTGGGTTGCTCCATTGTTCATAAGCACCTAGATATTCCCATCTGTGGAGTTCCATAGATGTTCCACTGCATGGATTTGGGGGTAGCAGTCTCACAAATGCACCTTGGAGAAGCAGAGCTAAGCCTGCCAGGTGCTCTGCCCTGTCAGGGACAAGTGCTACAACATAGAGGAATGGAGGGTGCCACCTTCAAGAACAGATCAGATCACTTGCTTTCTAAGTCCGAGTGCTTGGCTAGCTACATGGGCTGCAGCAGTGCTAGCACTGAAGTCTGACACTTGCATGGTCTCCGCCACCCACACCTGCTATGCCAGTTTAGGTACAATTACTGAGAGGAGTGAAGGTAACAGAAGTTTCCAATGCTACTCTTCCCACAGGAAGTTGAGGAAGCTCTGAGTCACTTTGTGTCTCCAATTCTTATACCGTGTAGGGGTTTGGGAGAGAGAAGCTCTGGCTTTAAACTTCCCTCATCTGTGGTCCTGCAAGGCAAAAGAGAGCTCAGAGGAGCTTTGACTAGTCCTAGCTGCAGTCCTGCTTTGGGACATTCACTGCCTTCAACACAAAGGAACACCTTGATTTTTGTTGCTACCCCACAATCTAATTTGTCTAGATTTTACCATTTCTTATCACTGAATTTTTCTAAATCCCCACTACTGTGAGGACTTGGTTTGAGAGTACTACGGAAGAATGACAAAAGATGACTTCTGCAAGGCCACCAGAGAGGTCAATAAAGAAATCAACTATGCATATCCTTCATTTCAGATTCTATTCCAGAATCATTAGGGGATACATTTCTACTGTTTAAGTCACCCAACGTGAGCTATTTTGTTAGACAAAGCAAACTAAAACTGACCTACTGTGCCTCTGGCATTGCTTCAATTTTAGCATGATAAACAATTTATTACTAAGGAAAGAAAAATGTTTTTTGTTTTAGTGTTGCTTAAGTATATAGTGTTTATACGGTCTACACCAGAGCACAGCAACATCTTAATCCTTCATATTCACCCACTATTCACTCACCCAGGGCAATTTCTGAGTCTGCAAACTCCATTCATTATAACTATCATATGAAGTAACACTATTTTTATCCTTTAAATTGCATTTTTCTGTACTCTTTCCATGTTTAGGTACATTTATATAAGGAAACACTTACCGATGTGTTATAATTGCCTACAGTGGTAATTATAGTAGCGTGCTCTATTGGTCTGTAGCCTACAGGAAATAGTCCAAGCACATATCTTTGCTTTCTTTCTTGTAACATAATGTTGATAGACCTAATTAGTCCTTAAGTATTGTCAAATCTATATTATAATGTTTAAATTATGAAATGTTAGGGAAAGCCTAAGCATCACCCAAGAAAAATGTTGCCTTCTATTGCACGGAGGGAATTAATGTGTTTTCACTTATATGCAAAACATTGGTATCATGTTAGGTATAGTTATGAAGTTGTTATTGTACTTGGAGGCTGAAATATTGTTTAAGGAAATGTGTCCAGTTGTCAAGTTGATAAAAGATAGATTATGATATTTAATTGTGATGTCAACTTGAAAGAGTTAGGAATCTAAATATTAAAAAAAGTTGTCTCCTACTGAATTTGTAAAAATAAATAATGTCAGCAACTCATTTTGTCAATGAACACCTCTGTAAAGGAAAGACTTTCTGCCCTGGCATTCCAACCCTCCTCTGAAGTTGGTGCATGTTGAGGCCCCACTCCGATGCTCCTACTTGAGCTCACTCCCTGCGCTGTACCAGCTCTGAGACAGCAGTTGATGGTACCCAACATCATGTGCCCTGTAAGACTACCCTGTGCCATAATCTTTTCCTTTTCTGAACCTCCGACAGTCACATAGGGCTTTAGCAGTATCATAAGCACCTGAAGCCTCTGAATCAACTGACATCAGCAATAAATAACTGTGTGTCCAGCAGAAATGTGACATCAGGTTCTGAATAACTGAGGACAGTGATAAATAGGTTCCAATTTTTCACAAAATCATGTATTTGACAATAAATTCTGTGCTTGGCTGGCTTGGGCACCCTTTAGTGAATATGTTTTCAATCGTATTTTTTATTTTGTTGGTGACAGACTCGCTTTCCAGCAAAGGGATAAAGACGTGAGAAAAGTGGAGATAATAGCTATCTGAATACATAGTCCAGTGGGTCATGTGACCAAAGCTGAAGCAATGACATTTTCCTAAATAAAGTTTCCAAATTGGTTCTTTTCCTGCAGTCTCTTTGGCAGCACTTTTAATTTTTGTTCTCTTCTGTATCTGAGGTGTCTGTGGAATCCCAGTGAGTCTTCATCTAATAGTCACTCCTGAGTCCTAAGCGATGCTTCCCTGTGCTCTTACTCTGATTTTTATACATTATCTCAGGACTCTAATGGTGTAATACCAAATCTTGGTTAGTGTAAGTAATGTTAAGTTCTGGTGCCCCTGGGAATTTCCCCAATGGTTTATCACAGAGCAAATAGCTGACATGAAAAATTAGATGATGATTTTAATAATAACATGTGTGTTCTTAATTCTGTTCAAATCTCCTTATATATTGAAAACATTTAATTCCCTGTAAACTTTATGAGGTGCTCGAAATGTAAGAGATACGTATCTGAAACATTTTTATCTTACTGAATAAGGCTGGAATTAACAGGCAGTATTTATTCTGAGAGTCACTTCTTTCCGTATTTTACTAATCTATTTCATGAACTAAATTTTATATATATGTATATAAGTGCCTCAATTTTACATTTTTATATATAATCAAAATGAGTTTTAGTGAAAGTAAGTATACATGTGAACCACACCAACACAGTAAGGATCTAGAATTTTTCTGTTACTATAAAATTTTAATCTCATGCTTTTTGCAATTTCCCAATCTTATCCATTGCCCTAAGAAACTACTAAAGAGCTTTTAAAAAATTTATAATGAACATTTGCACTGGATTGTCTTTTGTCTCTTGTTTGTTGTTGTTGTTGTTTAAGTGTAATAATTTATTCTATTTATGGTGATTTTTTTTAGTTCAATGTGTGAGTACAACAAGACTTACTTATTCACTTATTTGTTAATTATTTGGATCATTTCCAGGCTTTTGGTATTGGGAAAGGAAGCTCCTTCAAATATTCAGAGTTATGTCCTTATGAGCACATATATTTTCCTTTCTCTTGGTTAAATGCCTAAGAATAGACTTTAGCATTATAAAGTAAGCATGTGTTTAAATTCATGGAAATATGCCAAACTATTTGTTTCAAAGATGTTTTATTGTTTCACATTTCCAGGAAGCATGTGTGAGATTTCCATTTCCTTCAAATTCCTGCTGTCAATAGTGGGTTTCTTTTAAATATTTGACATTTAATGGTGTCACATAGCAATTAATATGCATTATAATCTCTCTAATGAACAGTAATATGTATTGTGTATGTATTTGTTATGAATGGGCTCTTTTTCTTTTAACTATTTTGTAGTTTTTATTTCTTTATTGAAGAAATATTTTATTACCGGGGATTGAACTTGGGTCCTTGTGCTTGCAGGCAAGTGGTGTTGAAGAAATATTTTAATCTAGTGCTTATTTTGATATTTAAATGTGATTGTTATGTTGTTATTGTTTTTTATATATTCTTAAACTCTTGCACTTTCACATATCATGAGTGATTTTATTATATGAATTTTTAATGAATAGAACTTTTAAAATGTTATTGTGATTGATGCTCATTATACCTAAGTAGGAAACCCCTGCCTGCTGTGTTAGGCATCTCAGCCTTCCACAAGAGAACACACAAGAGTGAAGGGCTTCTGTAGATGGAATTTATTTTAGGACAGTTCTGGAAGGCAGAAGTCTGAGCTCAAGGGGCCAGCACTGTTGGGAGTGTTGAAGGCTTCTTCCCTGGTTTGTAGACAGTCAGCTTCTCACCATGTCCTCACATGGCGGAGAGAGATAGGATGCTCTCCCATGTCTCTTCTCACAGGGGCACTGATCTCATCAAGAGACCCACACCCTCACAATGTCTTCTACCCTAAATGCCTCCCATAAGCCCCATATTCATATACTGTCACTTTGAAGGTTAGGGGTTTGATAGATAAGTTTAGGGGAGTGCAAACATTTTGTATGTAGCACCCACATAGTTTTCACATACTTTATCATATTTTATTCAGAAAATTTGTGCTGTGGCTTTCACAGTTTCATCACAAGTTAATGTTCATATATACTCAGAGCTAAGTGGATCCACTTTTTTTCTATTTAGATTTTTTTCCTGCACACTTAACATTTGTTAAATAATTATCTTTTTGCATTGAATTACCTTTGTGGTTTTTGAAAATCAGTGTATATCATATATGAGGGTTTACTTATGGACTTCTTTTTGTTCCATTGATCCATATGTCCTTGTAGTCATTTCTATAGTTTTATATTGTCTCAATAGTATTCAGTCATCAAAATTTGTATTTCTTTCAAAATTTTTGATTATTATTGTTTTTCTGATTTTCATAAAAGCTTTAGATTTACCTTTTCAGTTTCTCCAAAAATATGTGCTAGAATTGTTTTATTGTTCACAGCATCAAATCCTTATATGTATATATCTATTACCAAAAACATATGAACAATATTGAGTATCATGGCCAGGAAATATAATGATTTACTGAATTATCCAGATGATTTGTTTGTCTCGTTAATACCTTGCAGTCTATAATGTATAACTATTATTTATCCTATGTTATATTTATTTTTAAGAACTTCAGTGTTTGAAGGAATTTTGATTGGTTTTTATAAAATTTTTAATGTTACATAATTATGCATTCACAGGAAATTGCAAAAGTAATCCAGAATGTTCTCATATATCCTGACAAACTTCTTTTAACTGCATCATTTTACATAAATATAGAGCAATATAAAATGCAGGACATAAATAAGTGTAGAACCTAGAGAATTTATTCAGATTTCATGTGTTTTACATGTTCTTATTTGTGTAGTGATGTTCTATTCAGTTTTAATAATATGTAGATCAATATAACTACTAATCACTAAAAATATAGCTCTAATTATCTATGTAAAATTCCATACTACTAATCATTTACAGTTATCATTTTTGTCATACAGAAAATCTGCTGAAAATTAAGTACAGTAAGTCCCCAATTTACAAACATTTGGGTTGGTGACTTTCAGAGTTACAGTTTAAGACTCACTTTGTCCAATTTATGAACAAATCTAATTTATGACCACCCTCCTGGAATGGACTCATTCCTAAGTCAGAGACTTACTGTATCTTCAATTTCATATGTTTATACAGATCATCAAAAACAATATATTATGACCAGGTGGACTTCATCCCAGGGATGGAAGGATGGTTCAATACACACAAATCAATAAATGTAATCCATCACAGAAACAAAAGTAAAAAAAAAAATCAAACAATCATCTCACTATGCAGAAAATCCTTTGACAATATGCAACATCCACCTATGATGAAAATTTGAACAAAATAGATTAGAAAACCCTTATCTCAATCTGATAAAAGGCCACTTATGACAAATCTACTGTCATAATCACATTAAATTGGGAAAAATGAATTCTTTCCTGATAAAATCAGGAACAAGACAAAGATATTCACTATCATCATTCTTGTTTAATACAGTAATCAAAATATTAGCCAGAGAAATCAAGCAAGAGACAAAATGAAAGATATTTACAAGAAAAAAAACACAAAATTATTATTATTTCCCAATGACATTATTCATTACATTAAAAAAACTGAAAATATTCCAACAGACTCTTCCAATTAATAACCAAATTTAGTAATAAAAAGTAAACAGACAAAAATCAGTAGAGTTCCTATACAACAACTGACCAAGAAAGAAATTAGGAAAATAATACCACTTACAATTGCAGCAAGAAAAAATAAATAGATAGAAATTAACTCAGCCAAGAAAATGAAAGACTCTTACAGCAAAAGTTACAATATGCTGAGAAAGCAGATCAAAAGGGACATCAGAAATTTTAAAGAATATCCCTGTTCCCAGGTGGGCAGAACCAATATAGTCAAAATGGATATACTTTCAAAATTGGTGTACCTGTTTTAAATTTAAAATTTATGAGGCTGAATGCATGACAGTCTGTTTGGAAGCTTTTCTATGTCATATCAAGTTATCAAAACTAGTTTCTTGGTCAAATGTTATATTTTCCCTTTTCTGTGGAGAAATATGCAGCAGAGAAATTTTATAGTGTATCTAGGGTTCAACAGAGAGCGAATGAGACATTTGAGATTTCCTAAATGAAAACCAGGCTGGGTTGATTAGAAAATCCTCATTCTTTACCACATTTCTATATTTATTAAATCAACACTTACCCTCTTTTCACTATCTTGCACTGCATGGGAAGTAGGAAGAACATGAATATACTGATTGGGAATGTATTTTATTTTGTTTGCTCTTTGGTAAAAAATATATATGTAATTAATATTGTCACTATCATATATTTTAAAATCTTACATATCACTCTGGAAATAAATTTGAGTAAGACATAATGCTGCCTGGCAGGAAATATTGGGAGGGGGGAGGAGAGAGAGAAGGTATGAGTTGATTCTGATCTATATAAACCTATACTAGGACTGCCTGTGATATGCACTGTATTTTCAAGGGAAAAAAGAAAGAAAGGGGGAAAGAAATCATACATCTAAACTCCCAGAAAGAAAGAAAAATGTTTTGTCTGCAAAAGTCAGTAAAAGAAGAGAGCTCAAACGAGTAAGAGAACCATTATACGGGGAAGAAACTGTGTAGTCCTCAAGGAAGGCCCCTTGCAGTAATATTGTTTCATGGATTTGAGAGGTGGGTGCCCAGGACAGCAGGAGCCCCAGCAGCTGGGTCTGCTGTTCCTGCCTGGGTCCTTCATTCATTCCCCACTAATCTTGCAAAAAGCACGTTGTGTGTGATCCATATGGCTGAAATTTAGAAGAGAGAGTTAATTACAAGTTCTCCCAAAAATGAGTGTTACCACGCTGATGCAAAATGAGAACCTAGCAGTGCTGTCTTTCCTCATCCCCTACTCTGACCTGCTTCTCCCCAAGACCAGAAAGCACAGACTTGGCCCCAGATCCCTGCTCTGCACTCCGCCTGATACTTTGAGCAGTCACTTGGCCTCTCAGCCTCAGTTCCCTTGTCTGTAACATGAGTAAAACAATACTAATTCCTCCTAGAATGCTTTCAAGCATTAGGGGTCCAGGCATGACAGTGTATGTCTGTAACTCCAGTTCTCTGGGAAGCGGAGGCCGGATGATCTCAAATCTGAGCCCATGTGGGCTACCCGGGGAGACCTTGTCTCAAGAGGTAGGCTCGTGGCGTAACACAGGGCAACGATCCTGGGATTGGTCCCCAGTGTAAACAAGAAACAAACAAATTAGAGAAAGTAGATGTAAGGCATTTAGCACAGTGGCCAGCTCTGTAAGCTGCTACAACACAGGCAGGCTTTCTGCCAGGTGAGGCTGTGAGCCAACAATGGAAAAAAAATCAGTGTACAAATTTATACTGAGATTACGCAGGTGTTAATTAACAGTTAACAGCTGGGATACACACCTCCTTATACAGCTATCAGTGGGACAGTTTAGGAACCTTGTACTGAGCTTTCCCTTCTTCCCCACCCCTCCTGCCAAGGTTCCCTCTGGAGGCTGCAGTTTTAAACCCGACTCCAAAAGACTCTTACGACGTCATCATTGCACTTAACCAATGGCCTGGAGGATTGAGACCACACAACCCCTCTGTGGCATTTCTTTCACTCCTGCTTACACCGCTTGTGGGTGGGCCTCTGCTCAGAGGCCATTGGAAAAAATTTTCAAGTGACAGACTGGACTGTGTTGACGTGACTGACCTCCCTGCTCCGGGATTTCTGAAACCCTAAAGCAGAAACTGGCTGTGGCAAAGAAAAACATAAACCTCACAGGATCACAGCCTCTGGGTGCAGACCAAGTCCCTGATGGCTGTGCCATGGTCAAAGTCTGTGCCACCCGTAACGGGAATGGGGAGCCTCTCAGTGCCCCAGTACCCCATCAAGTCCTCTCACAGCCCCTCTCCTCTGCAGAACAGGCTGGCTCTCCCTGGCCTGGGTGAATGGCTGTCACTTCTAGGATCCTCACACCTCTGCAGGTGGACCTTCAACTCCTGCCCTCAACGAGGGACCTCTCTCAGCCTCCTTGTCTAAAGACCTCCGGCCCTGCCCTTGCTGGAATGGAAGTGATGAAGAGATCGGGCATGTTATCAACAAGTTCTAATAACGTTCTTCTGACCTAGACTGAAAATCATGTATGATTTTGGAGGCGAGAATGCAAGAATTAAAAATTTCTTCTGTATGCACTGATTTATTTTTAAAAGATTCTACAGTAACAATGCATAAGTATAAAATGAAATTGTGATTTTTTTACCCTCAAATATTCAAAGGAAACAAAAAAATCTCATTTGCACTGCTGTCTCTATAGATGGAAAGCTTCTTTTACTTTCCAGTATCTCCCATATATTTAATAGCATGTAGGCACTGCTTGTCTCCCCAGTATGCAACTCCCCATTCATCTGGACCCAGCACAAGTTTAGCCTTCTTTGGCTTTTGCTCTGTGGAAGGATCACAGGACCAACTCTGACCCCTTACTTCTGACCCATGGGATCCATGTTAAGTATCAGGGTTGCTTCAGGGGCACCGTGTTTAGTTCCACTGTGAGTCTCGTGAACTCTAAGCTCTGTTAGATGGAGCCGCCTCAGCATGGGCGCTGCCTGCGCTGCTGAGGGGTGGGCGTGGACGTCAGTCCTGAAGAGGCGTCCAGACACGCTATTCTCTGTGTGGCCAGGAAATCCGCTCTCCCTGTGTTAAGTCACTGAGATTGTGGTCGTGTTGATTGCCATTGCATAGTCTCTTCTAACACAGTCACGTGTAAAAGTTGTGCATTAAAAGGTTTAGTTATGATTTCATAAAATGTACTTGACTACCATATTTGAAAAATGTGTGTGAAAAATGCAGAAAGAGTCACATTAGGTTATGTTTAATGCATAATAATCCTATGGTTTGTTCAAAATTTAGATCACTCTTTCAGCTAAGGGTTATTAATTAGTAACTAATAATTAACTTAACCACGCTTGTATAATGGAAAAGGACCTCAAATTTCATTTTGTACAGCCCACTTTGCATGGGAAATGTGAATGAAAGACACAATCACAATGTTTTTAAGAGCCCGCCACTCTCTTGGATGGCTCCTGGGCAGCAGCATTCAATGTATTTTTTAGTCGCACTTCATGAGAACACTTTCAAACAAGAACTTCCAGATTGCAAGAGAAAATGGCAAGAACGATGGGTGGGATAAGTGTGTTCACAGCAAGGAATGATTTTGAAAGAGATGGATGGTGATGCATCTCTTACCATGAATGTTTAATAAAGCATTCATTTTACATTTAGGTGGTGGTTCATTCATAAGATACCCAAGCACAAGGATACACAGCATCTACTACAAAGTAGTTGTCTGAACTAATTTTTTTGAAGCCCTCGATAATCAGAAATAAAAGGATGAATTTAAAATGGGAGATTTCTATATCTTTCTTTTTCCTTTTTAGAGTTTTCTAAGGAAGTCTAGGTTAGGACCTAGGAAATACCATTTTATCCTATGATTTTCATCATAGTGAAGTCTAGGAATCACTGATTGGGAGAAGCAATCCAAACTGCATTATTTTAACTTCTACATTGCTACAACTTTATGTCCTCATTCAAATTGAATTCATTTTTGTCATTCCAGGTGAAGTTTTCTACAAAGAAACTGTGAGGTGGGAAATGTGTGTATGCTGTTTATTAAAAATGTTCTCACCCAGTGAAGGAATGAGGAAAGGAGAAATGTGATCAGAATAGGTTTTCTTTTTCTATTCATTAACATTATTGGTGCATTTTAGGTATGCAATATGATGACATTCATCATTGGAAATTTGCACCTTTACATGATATATCTTCGTTCTTATGTTTTCCCTTTCCACTGCCCTTTCTTCACCCCCTCCAAACCTCCCTATTTACAAAGACTTCCTTTCCGATTTTCCTTTTCTCATATTGATCCCTTTCCTTTCTTTCATTTTCTCTATGGCTCCCACTTTCCCTTCCCCTTTGGAACTTTTCTTTCTATTTCACATTATCTATTCTACATTTTGATCCTTACTTACACTTTCAGTATCTCATACCACACCAACTATTCAGTATTACACGTGTGTCCCATTTACTTCACTTAAAAGTATGCACTCGATGTGCATCCATGTAGCTGCAAATGTCTTTAATTTCTCATTCTTTATGGTGAGTAGTACTCCATTTTATAGAAAAACACACATGTATATCTTCTTTATCCGGGCTCCAGTTGATGGGAAATTATGCGGTTTCCAATTTTGAATTATTACAATCTGTGCAGCTATACACAGGGGTGCACATATATTGCTGTAGTATGATTCTTTTAATTACTTTAGGAATATATCCAGCAGGGGAATAGAGGATCAAATGGGACCTCTAATTTAATTGTTTTAGATATCTTTGCACTAATTTACACAGTGTTTGCACCAGTCTACACTCCCACCAACAGTGGAGAAAGGTACCCTTTTCCTCACAACCCTACTAGCATTTGTTATTGTTGATTTCTAGATAGCAACCATTCTTTCTGGAGAGAGACAAAATCTCAGCATTGTTTTCATCTGCATCTCTCAAATGACCCGTGATGATGAACATTTATACATATATTTATTTGCTGCTTTTACTTCTTCATCTGAGAAATATCTGCTCACTTCAGATTCTCAGTTTTGGTTTGGGTCTTTTAATAGGGGAGGTCTGATTTTCTTAAGTTCTTTATAATGTTCTAGATAGTAGATGTTTGTCTGAGAAAGAGATGGTACAACTTTTTCTCACATGGTGAGTTGCCTCTTCACTCTGTTGGTGGTTTCTCTTGCAGTGAAGACGCTTTGTAAGAAGGTAAGCCTTGTTGTTGATCCTTTGTGCTAGTTCACGTGCAACTGAGGTTTTGTTGATTAAATCTTTTCCTTTGCCAGTGTCTTCAGGAATTCTACCCAACCTCTCATCCAGCCAGTTTAGCGTTTCTATTTTACTATTTAGATCTTTAGTTCAGTTTGATTTTAATTTAGACCGTGCTGAGAGATATAGGTCTAGTTTCAATCCTCAGCAAGTTGAAACCCAATTTTTCCAGCACAGTTTATTAGAGAGGCCATCTTTCTTCCAGTGAGGGTGTTTCAATACTTTGTCAAAGATAAGGTGGCTGATGCTGTACCCAGATCATGATATCCCCAAAGACCACCAAGGAGTCACGTCAGATGTAATTACATGAGGAGTTTATTGCAGGCTCGAGCCCAGTGACCTCGAGCCTGGACCTCCAGTGGCACAGATACAGTGGCTTCCAACTGAAGGCCCCGACCCACTTTCAAGGCATGATTATATAGTGGTGGGGAGGCTTTCTCTTTTTATTGGTGATACTTTTAACTTTTCATTACTAATGGTTATTACTGGGGTACTTATGGGAAATAACTAATACCCAAGAGTAAATCAGCGGGGAGTCGCTATGTTCTTTGTTTTCAAAGTACACCCTATATGATTACACAATTAGGGAAACTCTTTATGCTTAGCAAAACATATGGTTTCCTTGCTTAATTTATTCATTGCTAAGCAACTATCAGGGAGGAGATAAGTTCATTCTTGGGTCAAAAGAAGAGGAACATAAAAACAGGGAGGAGGCTGTTATAGCCCCCGCCCAGAAAACTTAGTCTTACTGTTTGGAGCAAAGGGTTAAGAGGGAGCCCACCTTGATCAGAAAACTTGGCTCCTACAGCTGAGTTTGTCTGGAGTTGCTTCTACATTTTCTCATCTATTCCACTGGTCTTCAGGTCTGTTTCTTTGCCAGTATCATGCTGCTTAAATCACATTAGATTTGTAGCATGGCTTCAGCAAGGGGATTGTGATACCCACTTCCTTGTCTTTGTTGTCTAGAATTTCTTTTGCTATTCTATGTCTTTTCTGGTTCTAGATGAATTTTTGGATTGTTTTCTGTAGTTCTGAGAAAGATACTGTTCAGATTTCAATTGGAATTACATTGAATCTGCATAGCAGTTTTGGAATTATGGCCATTTCAATATATTGTTTCTTCCTACACAAGAGCAAGGGATGTCTTTCCATTTTCTGATAACCACTTTTATGTCTTTTTCAGAGTGCTATAGTTTTCAGAGTAGAGGAATTTGATTTCTTTCCTTAACTTGATTCCTAGGTATTTCATTTTTTGAATGCTATTGTGAGAGAAGTTGTTTCCCCAATTTCTCTGTCACTTAATATATTGTTCATGTACAGGAAAGCTATTGATTTTTGTGTGTGTACCTTGTATCCAGCTATTCTACTGAATTTGTGTATTAAGTGTAGAAGACTTTTGATGAAGTTCTTGTGGCCTTCTGCATAGAATACCATGTCATCTGCAAATAGTGACAATTTGAACTTCTTCATTCTAATCTTTATTTCTTTTTCCTATCTAATTGCTGTGGCTAATGTTTCCAGAACTATATTGAACAGAAGTGATAGTGGATACCCTTGTCTTGTTATTTCACTGTAAAGGATTTCAGTTTTTGATCATTTAGTATGATGCTGGCTGTTGGTTTTTCTTAGATGGCTTTTATCAGGTTGAGAGAGACCATCCATTCCAATTTTTCTGTAAGGCTTTTGTTATGAATGGAAGATGGATTTTGTTGAATGCTTTTTCTGCATCTGTTGAAATGGGCATATGGTTTTTGTCCTTGACTCTGTTAATATACTGTATTACATTTATTGATTTACATATTTTGAACTATCCTTGCATCCCTGGGATAAATCCCACTTAGTCAGGGTGTATGATCTTCTTGATGGTCTTTTGTATTCATTTTGCCAGGACCTTATTGAGGATTTTTGCATCTATGTTCATTAGAGAGTTTGGCCTATAGTTATCTTTTTTGGTTGGGTCTTTCTCTGCTTTTGAGATGAAGGTCATGCTTGCTTCCAGATATGAAATTGGGAGTATTGCTTCCCTCTCAATTTCATTGAAGAGTTTAAAGAGTAATGGCAATAGTTCTTCTCTAAATGTCTCGTAGAATTCAGCAGTGAAATCATGAGGGCCTGAGCTTTTTTTGTTGTTGTGTTTTTAATTATATTTTCAATTTTGATTGATATTGGTTGTTTAGATTTTTAGATCTTTTTCATTCATCTATATGGTAATTCACATATATGTAGAAATCTATTTCTTTTGTGTTTTTCATCTTATTGGTATATTGGTTCTCAAAGTAGGTATTGATGATCCTCTTGATTTCTCCTGGGTTAATTGTAATTACACCCTTTTCATTCCTAAGTGCATGAATTTGGGTCTTTTCTTTCCTCTTTTTACTTATTTATTTTTTCATAAAGTTTATTGGTACTTTTTGATAAGGTTGGCTAAAGGTTTGTCCATTTTTTTTCAGCTTTAATTGAATTTAGTGGTACATTTTAGGGATACAGTAAAGTTGCATTCATTGTTGGGATCTTGTACCTCTACGTGACAAGTCTTGATTCTCAAATTTTTCCCCTTACCCCTGCCCTCCCTTCACTCCCTCCTCCCCTCCCCATCTACAAACACTTTATTTTCATCTTTTCATTATCTCACATTTTTTTCTTTATTCTTTTGAAAAACTAATTCTCTGCTTCATTGATTTATTTGTATGGTTGTCTTGGTCTGCATTGCATTGATTTCTGCTCTGATCTTTATTTATTTATTTATTTTTCAAGAACCAGTAAAGCCTTTATGGTAGAGACAATGTGCCAGGCTGTCTCTGATCAAAGGAGAGAGAGTAATATGGCAGAACATAGAGCTTATTTTATAGAACTGGGGTGAGGCATATATGACCTGGGGTGGAGTTAAGTGAGCCTGTGACATCACTAGGAGGGGCTTCTGAGATCACTGGTTACTTGGAGGTAGCAAGTATCTGGTTAATTTTGGCAGGAGAAGAGGCATCACGGAAAGAAGGCTTATTGTTTGGTAGGTGGGAGAAGCCATCTTTTTAAGTGAGAAGTAGGGCATTATGGGGAGGGGAGTCAATAGTCAATAGACATCTTAAGGCAAGGAAAATCTAACATTCCAGACTTTTGTTTTATGGTTATTGGGTAAAAGTATCTTCTGCTGGAACAGCTTCAACCTGACAAAGGGTTGAAGGTTGGGGCTAAACCTGGATTTGGTGGGGGCAGTGGTAGGTGGGAGCTTCTTCCCTCTACTGCAGTGGCTGATACTCTGCCATGACAAGTTCCATTATTGTCTGGATGGTAAATGCCATCATGTGTTCCTGCAAGAAATTTTGAAAACAACAAAACAGAGAGGGCCATATTATGATTAAAAGACATATACAAGCCAGAGGGCCCAAGAAGGGGAGTAGGTAAGGCATAACTTGGGAAAGCCAGGGATAGCTTTGGTCTAGGGAACAAGAATACACCGTTGTAGCTCATGCCCATGACTGGCCCCTTCTGAGAAGTCTCCACCTCCCAATAGCACATTTAACTCTGAACTCATGCTTGGATTGATCCATGATGAGCACAGCACCCTGTGGTCTGATGAGCCTCCAAAAGCACCGCTTCTGAACACATGAGACTCCTGAGGGACTGTCTAGGTGGGGCTTTTCAGGGATGGCTGAATCTAGAGTGTGTGATACAAGGATTAAGGAACTGTGGTACTAAAATAGCCCCCTTAGTAATTTAGAATGTTTCAGGGTGTAGATGGTGGGAAGGACCATCCAATAATTCCATTGTTTCTTCTGCTCTTTGATGCACTGTTGTAATTCTTCAATCTTTGCTTTAACAATCCTGATTGATTAATAAAATAATAGCATTCTTCACCCTAGCTCCTGGTGCTTTCCCTCTTGGGCAGGTTAGCATGTCCAGGGCCCTTCTATTTTGTAACATGACTGCTACTAGAAAATTTATTGGATCTTGTATCGTATTTAAGGATTGGCTTATTTTATCCATGTTTTCTGAAATCTCTATGGACAAGGCCTGAGAGAAATATGTGGATATAGAAATGACCGCTATCCCCATAGTCATCCCAATGAGTACCCCTCCTCCCATTGAGAAGGTGACTAGAAGAGGAGCTTCCATTTTTCTGGTTGTGTTCTGTGGGAGAACTTGTGTGGACCCCTGGGCTTCTCTATAAATCATCATGGGAGGGCTAAGGAAGGATAGTAACAGAAAACATCCAACTGATTGAGACATTACAGTGCCTCTTGATTACATATGAAGTACAGGCTGTTGGACAGGCAGATCAGATGCTCTTCTGAGATAATGAGAGAGCAAGCAAGGCAAGTAATGCTGTCATTCTGCTTCATGAATGTCAGGTTAACAGTTTGTACAAGGAATCGGAGACCCATAGCAAAGGGTCCCAGAACTATGGATAAATTGTCAGTATTTGAGACAGATAGGTTAAAATCTAGGTGGGTGGGAATTGGAGTGAACAGCAGGGGTAAATGGAAATGCACAACCAACACTTTGAGATATTGACAGAGAAATAGTGGAGGGTGATATTAAATAGGTGTTGCAGCCTTTTTTGAGATTGGGTTATCTGATTTACCATTTGGAGAACTATCCCTTTAGAGGGAGGTGCAGTGTGGGCCTCAAAACCCTCTCTATTGCTAGTGCCTATTCAGTGACTGCCTCTTTTGGTTATTCTTTTCCGCTGGGTGTTTAAGACCAAGTAAAGTGAGATACGTGTTAATCAATATGAACATCTTGCTATCTGTCAAGGTCAGTTAAGTCTCTTTAGGTTTTACTTAGGAACCATGAATAGAGCCTATCAGCTCCTCAGCCAGTGTCCACCATTAGGACGGGTCACAGCCTTTCTTCACCAAGTTGCTTTCAGTGAAAGCATGGGAGATTTTTTCTCTTGCTGACCCTCCTTTAGCACATGTTACATTTGTCCTCTGGTGTCCAGCCATCTCCCTGCTAAGGAAGTTGAGTAACTTACCAAAGATGTAAGGTGGTGTAGAAAAGGCCTTCATACCTCAGATATTTGATGACCTTGGAGGGCCAGGTCCAAAACATGGGTGGTCTTCTACAGTGGTACATTGAAAATAAAGTGGAGAAGATGTGGAAGTGTACTGAAATCAACAATGGTTTGTATAACTCCATACACGCACACATTATAGAGGTTGCCTGTGCTATTTTAGAAGGAGATTTCATGTCTCATTGTTTTCCCAGAAGGAAGCTATCTCAATCCTGAATGTAGCATCCAGTGTAGCAAATAGGCTTATGAACTTATAATAGCATCTGTAACCCATTCTGGTAATAAGATAGGTCTTATGTACCCTTAACTTTTTTCCATTATTCTGTTTGGATGTACAGAGAAGACCCTTCTAGAAGAGGATGAGCATTTCTGAGAATGGATGATATCTGAGTAACTACCTCTGTCTTCTCAAGCAACAAAGTCCCGTAGGAGCTGCAGTGAAATTGGATGACTAAGCCAGGCTTATCAAATGCTGATATGGCCCCTGTGACCTCCTATTATGGAAGGACTCTGGGCTAATCAGAGAGCAGAGCAGCTTCTGACACAATCATTCATAGACATGTATCTGATATCTGCCTAATTTACACTCACATCTCACCTTAACTGGTTTATCTCCCTATAAGTAATTGCTATTCTGGAGCCTTTAATTGAAAATGATGAATCCAGACCACAAGCAATGGCAACCAATGTGAACTTGCTGGTGAAAGTGTGTAAGTAAAAGTAAAAGTAAAAAGTAAAGCATTTTAAAATTTAGAATACATAAAGAATTTAATGAAGAATGTAGAAAGAAAATTCCATAAAAATGAGTAACAACCCTGAGCAGGCAATTCCTAAAATGATACATATTATTATGAGTATGGACAAGATGAATTACTTGTTGTAATGATATGCCTTGTAGAATACTTTGAACAGTCATAATGAAACAGAGAGCCTTGCCATTGTCTTTATTTGGAATTACGGTCTAAAGAAGATGAATAAATATTCACCAGGTTGACAAAGAATAGGCTAGGATTATTTGAAATGTCAAGTGACTGACACTAACTACATTCTCCAGATTTCTTTTGTGTTAAGTTTCTAGTTAGGTTGAGGATCAAGATTTCATGACTGGATTCGAAACAGCAGCAACACAGTTTTTGTTTGCTATAGTTGGTGCAACAATACTGGGATGCTCGTGTGTGTTGCTGTTTCTCTGTTGGCTGCCTCACTGGCATGAACCAAAATGAAGCAACTGCTGGTCCTACAATCGCTCTACTTACCATTTGTCAGCCTCTGAAGTTTTTGACTACTGGACCTGGTGTATTTAGCTCTTTGATGAAAGCAGCCAAGTTCACCTAAATAATCCTCATAATATCAAATTTTCAAGCAGTGAGAGACTGGAAGGGGTTGTAGTTGATTTTGCTCAGTCCTGGCTTATGATTATTGGTGCTAGCTTCCTGCATATTTGAAGCTCCATCCTGAGAGAAAGAGACAACATCCTTACCAGATAATGTATCCAGAACTTATTGTTATGTTAGTAAAAACATTCATATATGACTTGTGTGGGCATCCAAGTAGGCCCAGAGGGAGAGACATTGAGAGAGAGAGAGAGAGAGAGAGAGAGAGAGAGAGCAAGTTAGTAAATATGTTAATCTTTGCAGTAAAATGGCCTCTGTTGCAACTATTCAACTGCTCTTACATGTGAAAGCTGCGAGATACAATACATAGATAAATGGGCAGATGTCTCTATTTGTGTCTCTATATCTATACTAGGGTTTGACCTTTCACAATTATAAATATGATCTTCTACAGGAACTGCTTCTCTGAGTGACTGATGGTAGATAGAGAATTGCTCCTTTAAGGAGATCCTGACAGCTCCACACTTTCCTGAGGAGGACTTTCTCCACTTTTCTCTCCCTCAGCTACATCTTCCAGGGCCTTCTGGAGAACCAACTTCAGGGACCGCCTCTGCTGCCACTGTTGGTGTTTCTGCCTAAAAGAGCCAACAAAGAAATAAATGATGGGGTTGGCACTACTGTTAATACTAGACAGCAAAAAAGCAGCACTCTCAAGCAAAATAAAGGTGGAAAACGGAATTCCAGGAGCATCTATGGCTTCCAAAACATGCATGATGCCCACAGGCAGGCCACAGAGGAGGAAGACCAGCACTGTGAGCCCGAGGGTCACATACAGCCTGGTCAGTTGCAACCTCCTGGAGCTGCAGAGCATCCTGACCAGCAAAGTCAGACTAGACCCACAGAGGATAACAAATACAAATATCAGACATGGGGCTATGACAGAATGCATTATTAAACATAGCTCATCCTTTGAAAAGAAAGAGCTACATGAGAAGTGTAGCAGCATGGTGAGCAGTAGGGACAGAGCCCAGAGCAGGGCACACATGACAGCTGACATGTGTCTTGGGCGGCGGCAGCGGTACCAGATGGGGAACAGGACTGCAAGGCAACGCTCGACGCTAATGGCACTGAGCATGAACAGGCCCATGCTGTAGAACCACATCCCCACAGCGTGTATGTAATTGTAGTAATTAAAGACAAAGTAGTCAATGAGTTTCCATAGGTAGAATACAAGAAGGCAGCAGAGGTAAAGTAAGTCTGATGCAGCCAGGTTGAGGATGTAGACTGAGATGGGGTTCCTGCTCACACGGAAGCCCAGGAGCCAGAGCAAAGGGTGGTGTTTCATGCTCAGAAGCTCTCCACTGGTGCCCCTGGGAACAGAGAAGTGGTGAGCACCTGCTGCGTGATCTAGGATTCTAGGACCATGACGTATTGGGGAATCACTGTCCTCCTGTCACAGAGGGGAAACAGAGAACAGAAATTAAGGAAGGTAGGAAGATGGGGGTCCTAAATCTAGACTCAACTCCAAGTTTATTGACTAATTTTGATTCTTATTAATATATGTTTGCAGTACGTAAAGATTACATTCATTGTAGAGAATTGGTAAACATGAGTAATGCATTTTAATTCCCGATTCCACTTGCCCTCTATTATCTTTCCAGCATCAGATTCATTTATCTTGTAAGACCTTATGAAGTGAATCATGAAATATATACATTGAAAGCCAGACTAACAGGCTGAAGAATATATAAAATATGTAAGACAATTGTACTACATCAAAGTACACTTTTAGACACATTGTTTGCACTTGATTACATACCTTTTTCCTTATTATCTATCACACATATACATTTATTTTTGTATAATAGAAATCGTGTGATACTCAAGCTTGTGTGTCAGTTTCTTCACCGAATATTAGGGTCTCAATGTAAATCCACTTTCTTACAAATGACTCGTTTATCCATTTTGTGGCAGAATAGAGATTATTCGAATCCATATATGTGACACAATGTCTTGGTTTATACACAAATTCATATCTTCAACTCCAAACTATAAGTATATACATAAAACCTGATAAAATTAAAATATCCCCTGCATAAGAGACAGTAAAATACTTCTACTCTGACATATTGTTGACCTAATTCTACCTGGCCAAGATTCTTTCCATTGGCAGAAATTTTTTTAAAAATTCAATAACAGAGATTACTAAATAAGAAAGAAAATATGATATATTTATTTGTAATGTCACAACAATAAAGGACTTTTACTTGAGCATTAAAAATTTTTCTGAGAGGAGCTAGAGAATCAGGTTTTTAAAGTCAATTATGAAACCGTTATACATTAGATTTAAAATGTTTCCACAAAGGCTCATGTGTGCAAGGTGACTGAATCTTAGGGGAGCTATGCTGACTTACTGTAATGTAGGATCATGGATGGAGCTGGGTCACCAGGGAGTGATCTAGAAGGGAATGTTCTTGTCCGTGACTCTTTCCTTCTTGCTGTGCTTCCTGGATGCCATGGGTTCAACACCTTTTCTCTTCTATGATCTCCCACCTGCCATTTCTACCTTAGAGCTAGACTACCATGCACTGAAACCACAAAATAAAATGAACCTTTCCACCTTTAATTGTGGGTGTCAGATATTTTTGTCCCAGTAACAGAAAACTGTCCAGCAAGAGTTTGGTATGAGACATGATGTTATTGCTGTGAGCACATGAACCTGTAGTACAAAAGATTTTGGAATTGAGTTGTAGGAGAGTGTTGGAAAGGATTTGAGATAATGAGTATAGAAGGCTTTGGATGCTATAAGCCAAGCTTCATGAGAGATTCTGGTAAGAGCTCAGAAGGCCAGATTGCTTATAGGAATGCTAGACTAAAGGCAGTTTCACCCTGGAAGAAAAATATTTTTCATTTTCCCTGTGTCCCAAGAATTTGCAGGAAACTGAGATTAAGGTGGTTGAGTAACACGGCACAAGAGATTTCAAGATGGCCCAAAGTTTAGTATTTGGCACGGGTACTATTGGTTGCTTTTAGTCAACTCTACAGTGAAAATTGGGATTTCAAAACACTGTGAAATGTTTCCAGATTCATCCGAAATAAGCACCAACAAGTTGGGCATACAGAGAGTTGGGCTTTCTAAAAACGATTAATATTAAGTAGCAAAGATTAATGAAACAATCCAAGGAATCAGCAAGAACCCACCTCTTACAGGTTCAAGGTGCAACAGTCTAAAGCTTTCATTTGAGGAGCAAGTCCCTCACAGCTGCCCCTCAGGGCTGCCCAGGGCACTTGTTCCCTGTGAATGAATCATTTCACCATACTCAGCCATCCATCACTCAGAGGACTCTAAAGCTATGATCCAAGAGGGCCTGCCTCCTGCTCAAGCTGGCAGCAAAATTTTGCATTATTCCCGTGGTGCTGATTTTAAGGCATTTCAAATGCACAAGTTCTAGGTTCCTAATGGCTTCCAACCAGAATTAAGAAAGGTTTGGAGAATACAGTGTGCCTCTAAGAAAACAGCTTTTGAGGGTGTGAGAGTGAAGTTGAAAGTGCTTTGCAGACCCCAGAAAGATGCCAGGATCATAGAAAGCCTTCCAAGAAAGACATAGGCATGGAATGAAGCCATGCCAAAATAGAGGCTACAAAATGTGCAACCTGCAATGCCACATAAGCAGAATAGGCCTGACAGGGCACAGATGACTGTCAGTAAATCCAGGATCATGTACTTTGATACAGAAGATGAAAGAAATGTTGAGTTGGCTCTCAGGGTGGTGTGATTCATGCTCAGAAGCTCTCCACTGGTGCCCCTGGGAACAGAGAAGTGGTGAGCACCTGCTGCGTGATCTAGGATTCTAGGACCATGACGTATTGGGGAATCACTGTCCTCCTGTCACAGAGGGGAAACAGATTACAGAAATTAAGGAAGGTAGGAAGATGGGGGTCCTAAATCTAGACTCAACTCCAAGTTTATTGACTAATTTTGATTCTTATTAATATATGTTTGCAGTACGTAAAGATTACATTCATTGTAGAGAATTGGTAAACATGAGTAATGCATTTTAATTCCCGATTCCACTTGCCCTCTATTATCTTTCCAGCATCAGATTCATTTATCTTGTAAGACCTTATGAAGTGAATCATGAAATATATACATTGAAAGCCAGACTAACAGGCTGAAGAATATATAAAATATGTAAGACAATTGTACTACATCAAAGTACACTTTTAGACACATTGTTTGCACTTGATTACATACCTTTTTCCTTATTATCTATCACACATATACATTTATTTTTGTATAATAGAAATCGTGTGATACTCAAGCTTGTGTGTCAGTTTCTTCACCGAATATTAGGGTCTCAATGTAAATCCACTTTCTTACAAATGACTCGTTTATCCATTTTGTGGCAGAATAGAGATTATTCGAATCCATATATGTGACACAATGTCTTGGTTTATACACAAATTCATATCTTCAACTCCAAACTATAAGTATATACATAAAACCTGATAAAATTAAAATATCCCCTGCATAAGAGACAGTAAAATACTTCTACTCTGACATATTGTTGACCTAATTCTACCTGGCCAAGATTCTTTCCATTGGCAGAAATTTTTTTAAAAATTCAATAACAGAGATTACTAAATAAGAAAGAAAATATGATATATTTATTTGTAATGTCACAACAATAAAGGACTTTTACTTGAGCATTAAAAATTTTTCTGAGAGGAGCTAGAGAATCAGGTTTTTAAAGTCAATTATGAAACCGTTATACATTAGATTTAAAATGTTTCCACAAAGGCTCATGTGTGCAAGGTGACTGAATCTTAGGGGAGCTATGCTGACTTACTGTAATGTAGGATCATGGATGGAGCTGGGTCACCAGGGAGTGATCTAGAAGGGAATGTTCTTGTCCGTGACTCTTTCCTTCTTGCTGTGCTTCCTGGATGCCATGGGTTCAACACCTTTTCTCTTCTATGATCTCCCACCTGCCATTTCTACCTTAGAGCTAGACTACCATGCACTGAAACCACAAAATAAAATGAACCTTTCCACCTTTAATTGTGGGTGTCAGATATTTTTGTCCCAGTAACAGAAAACTGTCCAGCAAGAGTTTGGTATGAGACATGATGTTATTGCTGTGAGCACATGAACCTGTAGTACAAAAGATTTTGGAATTGAGTTGTAGGAGAGTGTTGGAAAGGATTTGAGATAATGAGTATAGAAGGCTTTGGATGCTATAAGCCAAGCTTCATGAGAGATTCTGGTAAGAGCTCAGAAGGCCAGATTGCTTATAGGAATGCTAGACTAAAGGCAGTTTCACCCTGGAAGAAAAATATTTTTCATTTTCCCTGTGTCCCAAGAATTTGCAGGAAACTGAGATTAAGGTGGTTGAGTAACACGGCACAAGAGATTTCAAGATGGCCCAAAGTTTAGTATTTGGCACGGGTACTATTGGTTGCTTTTAGTCAACTCTACAGTGAAAATTGGGATTTCAAAACACTGTGAAATGTTTCCAGATTCATCCGAAATAAGCACCAACAAGTTGGGCATACAGAGAGTTGGGCTTTCTAAAAACGATTAATATTAAGTAGCAAAGATTAATGAAACAATCCAAGGAATCAGCAAGATTCACCTCTTAGAGGTTCAAGGTGCAACAGTCTAAAGCTTTCATTTGAGAAGCAAGTCCCTCACGGCTGCCCCTCAGGGCTGCCCAGGGCACTTGTTCCCTGTGAATGAATCATTTCACCATACTCAGCCATCCATCACTCAGAGGACTCTAAAGCTATGATCCAAGAGGGCCTGCCTCCTGCTCAAGCTGGCAGCAAAATTTTGCATTATTCCCGTGGTGCTGATTTTAAGGCATTTCAAATGCACAAGTTCTAGGTTCCTAATGGCTTCCAACCAGAATTAAGAAAGGTTTGGAGAATACAGTGTGCCTCTAAGAAAACAGCTTTTGAGGGTGTGAGAGTGAAGTTGAAAGTGCTTTGCAGACCCCAGAAAGATGCCAGGATCATAGAAAGCCTTCCAAGAAAGACATAGGCATGGAATGAAGCCATGCCAAAATAGAGGCTACAAAATGTGCAACCTGCAATGCCACATAAGCAGAACATCTCAAGTCCTTCAGAATCACATCTCATCAAAACCTGCAAAAGTGCTGAAAACACCTACAGGAGTTATTATTGCCCTACTGGCATTTGGTTTGCTTGGATCCAATTCTTTTCTATTGTCCTATTTCTCAATTTTGAAAAGAAATGCTTACCTTGTGCCATTGCATGCTAGAAGAATTTAAAATTTTTTTTTATTTTTATAGAGGTTCATAGATAAGATTTTCCTTGGCATCTGAGTGAGACTTTAAACTTGGAATTTTCAGTAATACTGGATCTGTGACAATTTTGGCAAGAAACTGGCTTGGAGCAAGACTAGAGGGAATCTTATATGTCCAAAGAACTGGAACTTCTCAAGAGAGTAGCACTGAAAGTTATAAAAGTATACAAAGGCACTTTCAGGAAAGAGGAAATGCTCTATTAATCTTGTAGAGCCATGGGTAATTGTGTTGAATCTACATGATTATTAACAGAACAAAGAGAACACTGAAGCTTCATGCTCACAAATTTAAGATGAAATAGTTGAACATTTTTATGGGTGTTTTCCAGGGACACACAGTGCCACACAAACAGATATTAAGTGGATCCAAGTTGGATTCAACCAAGACAAAAGTTATGAACATATCCTCACTGAAGAAGAAATATTGATGGCAAGGGACATGGGAGAAACTTGACCTTCTCAGGGCTAGTTATAAAGAGCTTGGTGAGCTGCAAATAGATCAATGAGTTGTCAATTGAAGACAGAAGCACTTCTGAGATCTCCAGCATCTTGTTCCAGTTCAGTACTCTGTGATCTCTGTTAACATCAATCAAAAAATGGATCCATAACATATTGAAGATATACTCCTAAGTGAAATAAATAAGTCCCACATGTGTAAATACCAAATAGTTTCCCTGGTGTGAATATTCTGCAACAATGCATAAGATTCTAATAAGATTACTGACATTTAGAAATAGGAGGAAAGGAGCTAAAGGTGTAGGGAAGGTGTGATACGTAGGGGAAGAACAAAAAGGGAAAAGAAAAAAATGTGAGAGAATGAAAAGATGAAAATAAAGTGTTTGTAGATGGGGAGGGGAGGAGGGGGTGAAGGGAGGGCAGAGGTAAGGGGAAAAAAATGAGAATCAAGACTTGCCGTGTAAAGGTACATGATCCCAACAATGAATGTAACTGTACTGTATCCCTAAATGTACCAATAAACTCAATAAAAAAAATGGATCCATAGATAACAAAAGTCCTAACAGAAAGTTATTACTTGTGTTGAATGGAAAATCAAAAATGAAAACTAAATTAAAGCTTCTAGGACACACATATGATTAGAGAATAGATTTCATTGATCATAATTCTCTTCGTGGAAAGATCTGCCGGTTAGGAAGAATTACTTATGTCCCTAGAGCAATAGGGAAAGGGAGATGAATCTCACAGGGGAAGGGGAAAGGGAGAAAGTGATGGAGGGAGAGGGAGGGAAAGGAGATAAAAAAGAAACTACCATGGGTTGTGTTCATGTACCAATTCCACATGGGGAAGGGAAACTTCATGTACTACAAACATGTAGTAATAAAGAGAAAGCATAATTTTTGATCATTCAAGGAAATGGATGCATACTGAGGCCATACTCTTAAGTGAAAGGAATAAGACACATACATAAATAGGAAAGAGTTTCTCTGCTGTGAAAAACTTAAAGTGTAAATAATATCCAAATGGTATAATTGACAATGTGAAATAGGAAGAAAAGGTCTAAAAGTGTAAGGCAATTGGGAAGGGTAGGGGAAAGGGAAAAGAAAAAAATATGAGAAAATGAAAAATGGAAACAAAGTTTTTGTAAATAGGGAAGGGTGGAAGGGGTAAAGGTAGGGCAGGGGTATGGGGAAAAGTGAGAACCAAGACTTGTCATGTAAAGGTACAAGATCCCAATGATGAGTGTAACTGCACTGTATACCTAAAAAGTACCAATAGACTCAATGAGAAAAAAAATTAGTTCGACTGCTAAGTACTTTTGGAGTGAATGCTCGATATCCTTTTTTTATATATATACTGGGAATTAACTTGGGACTTTGTGCTTGCAAGGCAGGCAGAGGAACGACTGAGCTAAATCCCAGGTACTCAATATGCTTTTGATGAACACATAGAAGCATTTTGGTGCACAGTGTGAGGATAATGTTTGCTTCTGAACTCAACTGTGCAGCGATGTAAAGGAGAAAATAGTAAGTAATGGGAGGTTTGAGTGCCACTGAAGAAAGGGTAATTGAAATGTGAGAATATCTACTTAATATTATGAAATGAAATGCTGGAGTGTGTACAATATAGTTCTCTGTTGCTTTTCCAAAAATATGTAGTAGTTTTTCCCTTGTTATTGAAAATGCTGTTTTCTTCTTATTATTGTTATTATTATCATTATTATTTTCTGTTCTTTTTTTTTCTTTAGTGAGAGGGCATTAAGAAGGGACAATAAAAAAGTGTAGGGCTTGGAATGTAAAAAGATGTTCATAAAGATTTCTACTAGAGAAGGCGCAGCTAACATGTGAAGGAAAACAGAAACTCATTTGGAGTCTACCAGGTATTTTATCTTTGAATCCTCGCAAGTGTCAACATATTAAGACTTAGTGAATGAAGTATCTAGGAATCAATTTAACAAAGGAAGCAAAAGACCTCTACACTGAAAACTACAGCACTCTGAAAATACCAATAGAAGAAGATATAAGAAAACGGAAAATATCCCCTGCTCCTGGGCAAGAAGAATTAACATAGTGAAAATGGCCATACGACCTAAACTGCTATACAGATTCAATGCAATCCCAATTGAAATTCAAACAGTATATTTCACAGACCTAGAGAATATGACCCAAAAATTAATTTGTAACAACAAGAAACCTAGAATAGCAAAAGCAATTCTAGGCAAGAGAGACATGACACAGGGTATCATAATCCCAACTTGAAACTATACTACAAAGCCACCATGACAAAAACTAGCAAAGCAAAAGACTCAAGGATCAGTGGAGTAGATTGAAAGACACAGAAACAACTCCAGATGTACTCAGCTACCTCATCTTTGACAAAGGAGCCAACCATTCTCAGTGGAGGAAAGATAGCCTCTTTAAGAAATTCTGTTGGAAAAACTGGATCTCAACCTGCCAAAGATTAAAATTAGACCCTTATCTTTCACCATATACTAACCTAAAATCTACGTGGATTAACTTGCTGGAAGATAAATTAGGCAGAAATCTTGAAGACGTTGTCATAGGAAAAGACTTTATAAACAAATCCTCAGTAGCTCAGGAACTAGCATAAAGACTCAACAACTGGGATCTCATTGTATTAAAAGGTTTTTGCAGTGCAAGAGAAACCACCAACAGAGCTAAGAGACAACCTACAATGTGTGAAAATAAATTTACCAGCTGCCGCTCACAAAAAAGACTATTATCTAGTATATATAAAGAGCTCAAAAAATCAGGCCCCCAAATATAAAGACCCAATTCTAAAAGGAGCATCTGAAATGAACATTTCTCAGACAAAGAAGTAAAAGCATCAAGTAAATATATGAAAAATGTTCCACATCACTGGTCATTCGAGAGATGCAGATGAAAACAACACTGAGATTTTACCTTACAACAGAACAAATGGCTGCTATCAAGAAATCAGCCAATAACAAATGTTGGCAGCTTTGTGGGGAGAAACAAACGCTTCTCCATTGTTGGTGGGAGTGCAGACTTGTGCAACCACTGTGGAAATCAATATGGAGATATTTCAAAGAATAGAATTAGAGATTCCATTTGACTCAAATATCCCTCCACTGGGTATCTTTCCAAAGAATGTAAAGAATCGTATCACAGTGATATGCACACCCATGTTTATAGCAGCACAGTTTGTAATAGCTAAAACTTGGAAAGAGCCCAACTGCCCATCAGTTCATGACAGGATAATGAAGATGTGGTTCTTCTATAACATGGAGTACTACTCAGGCCAGAGACTTTATTAAGTGGTGCCATGCCTTACTCGCAAGCATGAGTTTGATCCCCAGTACAAGAAAAAGAAAACAAAAAAAAATTTTTCATAGTAGCTCATTTTATAACTCTACCAAAATTCATTTAACCCATTACTAAGTTATTTCTAATTTTTTGATATTATAACCAGTCCTGATATAACAATATTTGTGCATATACTTCCTTGTGAACCCATCTACTGGTCCCATAAGAAAAATTCTGAGAGATAGTTGGATATACTGCCTTAAAGGCTATGTACATAATCGAGAGAATGAAATAGGGAGAAAATGGTTAAAGGAGAAGTGGGAAGGGAAATAAGGGAAAAGAAAACATAAGAGAAAAGGAAAAAAATGAAAACAAAGTTTTTGTAAATAGGAGAAAGTGGAGGGGGTTAAGGGATGGCAGGGGTATGGGGAAAAGTGAGAACCAAGATCTGTAATGTAAGGGTAAAAGATCCCAGTGATGAATGTAACTGTACCGTATACCTAAAAAGTACCACTAAACTCAAAGGGGAAAAAAGAACATAGTTTGGTGCAAAATGGATGAAGGCTTTGTTCTTGGTGTGATACAATGTAGATTTGATCAAAGCAACTTTACCTCAGGGTGCAACTCTGCATCTACAATCACTGTGTGCATTACACCATAGTCTAGGAAAGGTACAGAGTAAAAA
>NW_022900928.1:11428496-11439613 GCF_012274545.1 Fukomys damarensis
CAGTGATGAATGTAACTGTACCGTATACCTAAAAAGTACCACTAAACTCAAAGGGGAAAAAAGAATCAATGTTTTTCTCATTTTGTAAGACATAGTTTGGATTGCAAAATGGATGAAGGCTTTGTTCTTGGTGTGATACAATGTAGATTTGATCAAAGCAACTTTACCTCAGGGTGCAACTCTGCATCTACAATCACTGTGTGCATTACACCATAGTCTAGGAAAGGTACAGTATTAAATCTCATTATATCAAAGATGTTGGTTAAAATTTTGGATAAAAGAAGTCTAACCTAAGCAAAGTGCTGCAAGATACCAGTCACATACCAAGCAAAGAGAGTTGCGCTGAGCCAATTAAATACAGATAACAGAGTTTAAGATACTTCTTTTGTACAACAAAGGCAGGCTTCACTCTGCAAGTCAGAGAATTTTCATCTCTGTTACTTAAGATTCACTTGCCTTGATTGGCTAAGCTACCAAAATGCTTAATAAAACTCAATTCTTGGTGTATCTCAGTAGATCAAGGAGGTGTAACTTTGGGTATTATATCTGGTCTCTGTGCCTTCTGTTCTGACATTATTTTCTTGCTCCTTCAGGCTACTACGAACTGGAATAAACCTTGGAATTGTCCCCTGGAGTCAGTTTATCATGGACTGAATCCTCTGAATCCACAAGCCAAGCTACACCTTTTCTCTTGTAAGTTGTGATGTCAGGTATTGTGTTCCAGTGACAGGAAAGCTGGCTAATACAGAAATTGTGGTACTACAGAATAGGGTCATTATAATGGCTCTGAATGACCATGTGGTTCTGAAGTCTTGGAGCTCCTTTGTAGGAGGAGTTCGGAAAAGTTCAAAGAGCAAGACAAGAGAATTGCTAGCTTGTAATAATCAAAGCTTGATGGTGATTTTTATAAAAGCTCAGAATCCAATGCTGATAGAAGCATGGATGGTAAACTCCAGGCTCATGAAATTTCACTGTTCTGAGGCTTTGTGAAGGCTGAGTTTAAAGTCTCTAAAATAATTGACAAGGGCAAGAAAATTTTAAGGCAACCCAACATTCAGTCTTTGCAATGGTATTACTGCTTGTTTTCAACTAAACAAATGGTGAGAATCAGGGGACAAAAGATGAGAAGAAAAATTTCAAAAATTAAATTTTTGCCTAGAAAGAAATCAGTTATGTAGGGACTAGGATGGTAGTGTGGTTGCTAAAGAGATTATCAATAGTATAAGGAAACCAAGTACATTACACAGGGACAAGAAGGAAGATTCATTGAGGATATGTCAGAAGTCAGCAAGATTCTAAGGTGCCCCAATATAAACCTTGCATTTGAGAATAGTACTTCTGGGCCCCTGCTTGAGAAGTTTCTCCTAGGGAATTTACTTTCTAGGATTTGTTTCCGCACACTCCTTATCCAGGTATCATTAGGCTGTTGTGTGATCATCCAAGAGGGACTGGCTACTGCCCTCATTGGTTGCAGACCTTGGCATTTTCCAGTCACTGCTGTTTTATTACTGGCATGCAGGAAGCAAGAACTGTGAGATAAAGAAGGCTTAAATTTCACACTAGACCTTATCTCGAGTGTGAATGTATTTGAAGATGAAGTGTTTAATTAGTTAAGTTAACATGAAACTAGCATTTTGAGTCTTAATCCACCCTGGATGGTGTGTTAAACAGTAGGGACACAGACACACAATGAGATTCTTTACACACAAATAAAATTAGCAAAGAGAACTGTCAATATCTCAGTGGAAAAAGAGAAATTTGTTGATGTCAGTAATGCTCTATGCTGTACTAATTCTAGACTGTTTTCTCCAAAGAAAAAAAAGAAAGTGCAGGTTAAAATAAATCTGCTTGGAATAATTAGGGAATCGCTGAGGCATTTCAGAGGCCTGAGTGTTGCATTTATCCAGGCAGTGTGGAAACTCAAAAACACACACTGACTGAGACAAAACCCATCTTCACTGAGCTAATCTTTCTGACATCTGCAGAGGTCCCTGAGGGCAGCTGCCTCCATATATATCCTGCACTTACATCCATCTCAGGAGTGTCCTGCAGAGACCCTGGAGAGCCAGATGGAGGCTGGGCAGATGAAACGACTGCCTAAATGTCCAAGGAAAAATTATATGACGGGGTTAGCTTCATTGTTAACATAGGAGAAGGCACTAACCACAGAAAATGATCAAAGGGAGCTTATAGCAGGGGATCAGAAGTCCAAGGACTAAGAACAAACGGCTATCAAAATGCAGGCAACAAGGAGGGGGACAGCAACACCATGGGCAGGACGGTCACACGCAGCCTGTCAGCTGCCTCTATCAGGAGCCACAGGAGACTCTGACCCATAGGCCCAGGCTGGACCCAGAGAGACACCAATCACATGAGACATAATGTTTTCATAAAAGCAACTGTCCTTCACCAATCATCTTCAAAATCCCCAAGGAGGAAGTATTAGTATTAGAACCATCCCAGCATGGACTGCACAGTGGCAGGGCCCACAGGAGTCACCCATGACAGCTGAGTGGTTTCTAGCATGGAGGCAGCAGAAGCAGAGTGGGTGCAGGGTGGACAGGTGGTATTTGGGACCAACGGTGAGATACAGAATGATGTGGGCAGTGGATACGGGGGGATGGAGGAAGTTGATCTAATTCACAGAAGGAATAAAGTGGCTGCAAAGGACATAGTCAGCCACAGCATGTTTTAAAGTTTAGACTGAGAAGGCTTTGCTATGCAGACAGAGCCCAGGAACGAGAGCACAAATACTGGATGCTTCCTATCCCTCGCCCCTGTCACCACGAGCACCAGCAACCCAAGGCAGGGACTTCTTGACACCAGTTGGGGAGGGGCCGGGTTATTTCCATACATGGCTGTGTGTGCTGTTCCCCACCCAGGGATGGGTGGATCCCTGCACAGAGTTCCCTGCTGGCGCCCAAGGGAACAGAAACAAGACTTGGGATGTGCTGAAGAAGATGGACTCCAATCTAGCTTTCTGTTGAGTTTCTTCGTCTTTATCTGTTATCCCTACTAGTCTGGTCGTTATGATTGCTGTATTATATTGTGGTGAACTCGATATCAATTTTATTGTCGGAATGGAGTGTATGACAGGTTGAAGGAAGACAAGGAAAATGATGGAGACATTTGGGTGTTGAATTAAAAATCGAGATGAATATTATACTTTTTACAAATGTGACTGGGAGAAGTCTATGAATTAGGCACTCGGGCCACAAAATAATATAGTAAGCAGTTATGTTTCACTAGTAACCTCAAGCATATATTGAATTTTTTGGCCACTAGTTTCTTTTTTCAAATGAAGAAATAAGAGTATAAGGTACAAGGCATGACCTTGTCTACATCATGCTTCTCTTTGTGGTTTCTTAGAGATTCTGAAATTTGTGTCTATTATTTTTACAAATACGTAACATGATGTGAGAAATGTGAGGTCATCTAATCAAGGTACTATAGCAAACATATTTAAAAGAGAGTGAACAAGACTTGGTGAGTTTAATTACTAAATTTCTAATTAATCATTACACTCATGGGGATATATCCCCCCTATCAAAGTACAAAAGACTTAACGTTTCATTTTGGGGCAGAGTACAATGTGGATTTACATAAATAATGAATCATGTCTTCTTCCTCTCCTATAGTTTCTGCACAGGGGTCCTTCTGAAGGAAAATTCACCAGCCAAAGCCATATAAATGAGGAAATAACATGGCTCTTATGACTTACCATGTAGTAACCTTTAGGCTGAGCTCTGACATCAAGAAAGTAGTCTGCCTGTGCATGCAACATAAGTAGAATCATTCTTTTTTCTCAGATCTGGAGGATCCCTCACTTGTAGCTAAACTGTACTGTGTAGATACTGTGTATGGTAGAGGATTCACTCTAGTGGACTGCGAGACCGTTTCATGTGGATCCAGAGAACCTGCATTCTGTGTACTGTGCTATGTTAGAACAGCAATGAACACATTTGGTTGGGAACATGGAAAATTAGCAGAGCAATTATTTTCAAAGCTACATTTTACTCTCTTCTGGATTCTCAGAATTCACTTCTGGACACCCGACTCTGAGATGTGTCTGAGGGTCAGCCTCAAATCTGTCATCTGTGTAGAAACAACACTGAGATTCCTCCTCTCCCCAGAAAGAATAGCTGCTATCAAGAAATCAACCAACAACAAATGTTGGCAGGGCTGTGGGGAAAAAGGATGTCGATGGGAGTGCACACTGGTGCAACCACTTGGAAATCAATACAGATGTACCTCAAAAATGAGGATTAGAAGTCCCATTTGACCTAGCTATGTCTCTGCTGGGTATCTTCCCAAAAGAATTTAAAAAATCAAACCTCAGCAATATATGCACACCCATGTTTATAGGGGCACAGTTTGTAATAGCTAAAACTTGGAAACAGCCCAATTGCCCATCAGCTGGAGACTGGATAAAGAAGATGTAGTTTTTCTATAAAATGAGTACGGCTCAGTCGTACAGAATGAGACAGTAGACTCATTTATAGCTAAATGGATGCACATTGAGGCGATACACTTCAGTGGAATAAATAGAACGTGCATGTGTAAATACTGAATAGTTTCTTTGCTGTGAAAAACTAAAAGTGTAAATAAGGTTCAAGTGGTATAATTTATAATGGGAAATAGGAAGAAAAGGGCTAAATGAGTAGGGGAAGTGGGAAGGGTAGGGGAAAGGAAAAATGGGAAAAGTATGTAAAAAGGAAAAAATGGAAACAAAGTCTGTGTAAATAGGGAAGGGTGACAGGGTGAAGGGAGGGCAGGGGAATAGGGAAAAATAAGTATCCATACAAGATCCCAGTGATGAATGTTACTGTATTGTGTATCTAAAATGCACCAATAAACATAGTGGGAAAATAGGCTGTCATCTGCAGAGCTTTGCCGTGTTCCTGTAACATGTCATGGGTTCTTTCTGTGTGCTTGAGAATGAGTAGCCACTGGTACCTAATACTCCTAAACCCTGTACTGCACCTAGGTTCTACCAATATAATTTATATGAATATGGGAATTTCAGTTGTTTTTAATTCTACCACCCAGTGAGGTCTGAGAACTGGATGGAAGGAAAGTCAGCCAAAATATTTGCTGCTAAGCATTGAGACTTACGTCATCTTTTGAAACTTGATAGATCTTTAAACTGTTAATAAATGTTGACCAAGATATTTTCCAATTTAACATAAACATTAAAAGTAAAATGTCAAACGGTGACTTATTCTGTTACTTCTAGACTTATATCACTCTGGGCGAGACCTAACTGAACACCAGTTTTCCAAGATAAAGGACTTGCTTTTTATAACCAGATTCCAAAGTTAGCTTTGCACCCCACCAGGGACAAGTGACTCCTGATTTCTCACCAGTCTACTACTGGACTGTTCAAATGCAGGCACAGGTTAAGGTTAAGTACATTATTTTCCAAAAGTCCTAATGATTTAGTGGGCCTTATAGACTCATTCGCTCTCAACCAAGCTGTTTATCTCCATCAAATCCCCTAACACAGGATGGAATATGATTCATGGAAGAGTACAGTCAAGAAGAGGTAAGGAATTATTTTTTTAAATGATCATGTTTATGGCAATTATCGGTGGAGTTTTCTATCTGTGAAGGTGATTGTGTCCATTGTAATGAAACATTCTAAGAAAAGATTTAGAGAATATACTTTTTAGAAATAGGCATACAGTATCCTCCTTTTGCAACACAGAGAGTAAACTAAAGTAGCTCTTCATCTGAAGAAACCTGACATTCCACAGGAAATAAAATCAGTTGAGGACACTGAGGAATCACTGAGGTATTTCGGAGGCATGAGCCTGGGAGAAGAGCAGAGAACCGTCAGTGAGGCAGGGCAGTGTTCCTTCCCAAAGCCACAGCTGGTGACCAGGAGGAGGGTCCTGCTGCTTCGCAGGTGCCAGTGTTCCCTGAGGAAGGCTGCCGTCACAGTCCTCCTCAGGAGAGTCTGACAGACCCCACTGTGGAAATAGCTTGAGTTCTGTTTTACAGCGAGTGCTTAAAAGAGGCAAAAAAAAGAGAAATGATGGATTCGTACGGATGTTAATATGGGTCAAAAATGATCTCTCAATTGCAGGAATTCAAAGAAAAAAAGCATTCCTGATAGATAGCTCTGTGCCTAAGACCAGTACATGCCAAATGGGGCAGATAGATCAGGGTGTAGGAACATGAGGAGAGTGTAGGCCTTCTTGCTATGAGAGGTGTAAAGATGGCTGTTCCTGGTGGGCTAGAAACACCTCAGCATATCTTTCACTGAAGACTGAAGGCCGTTTAATATTCGCATTTCCAAGCTCCAGCTACTGCTTATCCCGTATTCAGTAGTAATTCACTGAGTGAATTAATGAATGATGTGCCTGATAGTTGTGAAAGATTTGTATTAAATGGCAAAATGAAAAGAAAAATGCAATGAAAGTTATTGGAACACATGCTGTGCTTAGAATGAATGCAGGAAATTGCACTCGTCATGATTCTTTTTGTAACCATTTCTGTGTGTGCCTAGAGTTATTATGTGTGCACAAGTAACTTAGGTTGATCATTGTGTATTGTGCTCTGTGTGTGTGTGTGTGTTACTACAGACTGAATCCAGAGGCACATGGGCTGTGTTACAACTGCTCAGTTCTCTTGTTGTCCTGTTAAAACAGCAGCTGATGATATATAAATAAAAGGTCAGGCTGTATATGAGCATATAGAGGTATACCATTATTTATACCTCTGCCTACATTTATCTATATCTGTCTCAGGGCATAACCTTACACAGTCATGTTTGTGATCTGGTAGAAGTTCTACTTCCACGAGTGAACAATTGCAGACACTGAAACATTAAAAGGAAGGAGTCCTGACCTCTGCATACTATCCTGAGGAAGACTACTTTTGTCCGCCTCTATTATTCTCTCTAAGGACTTCTTGAAAATCAACTTCAGGGACTTTCCCTCATGCCACTGATGCTGATTCTGTTTGAAGGAGCCAACAGAAAAGTAAATGAAGGGCTTGTCAGTGCTGTTGATACCAGACATGAACACAGCAATGAAGTCCATAATAAATGAAGTCTCTGTTATTTGTAAACCAGACCAACAGAAGCACACAGGTGCCTAAAGGGAGGACACCGACGAGGATGACCAGCATGACTATCTGATGGTCACGTACAGCCTGGTCAGTCGCCGCCTCCTGGAGCCACAGATCTTCCTGAGCAGCAAGGCCAGGCCACACCCAAACAAAATCACAAACAAAAAGAGCAGCCATTCAGCAGTGATGAAAGACATTGTAGGACACAGATAACACGAAAAGCTAAAGAAGAAGTAATGGTATACATGTTCAGGGATGCTCACTAACAAGGACAAGGCCCAGAGCCCAGCACATATGACAGCTGGCATGTGTCTTGGGTGGCAGTGTCTGTGCCAGATGGGCCACAGGACAGACAGTGCTCAGTGCTTCTGGCACTAAGCATGCACAAGGTGATGATGAAGGAGCACGTAATCAAAGGGAATAAGAGCTTGTAAATTGTGCCAGAGATGAAATTGAAGGCATGGACGAGGTCATTCACAGAACCTATAAAGTGGCGGCCCAGGAAGAGAAAGTCAGCTCCTGCCAGGTGGAGGACGTAGACTGAGACCACGTTCCTGTGCGTGCAGAAGCCCAGGAGCCAGAGCACAACTGCGTTTCCTGCCAGCCCCACCACAGTGAAGATAATGTTCAGCACTTCTAAGATCAGTATTATCCTGTCAAAGCGAAGATCCAGAACACTCCCACCCATGGCTGTAACTTCCTGTTGAATGGTTGAATTCATGTTCAGAGACTCTCCACAGATGTTCCTAGTTATGCAAAAAAAAAGTTAAGCACCAGCTGCATGCTCTCTCATTCTTGGGCCCTCTGCTATGTGTGAATTACTGTCTTTTGTTACAGGGGAAGATGAAATTATTTGCAGAGATGAAGTAGTTAATGGTTGGGAGTCCTGGAACCAAGATGCAAACCAGTTCTGGGGATTATACACACTGGGCTCTCTCTACTACAATAGGGATACTCTAGGACAGGCAAACATTCTATAGTCTAATCATACACACTGATCCAAGAAATTCCTGCCAGTGGATAGGACATGTCTCAGAAGTTCTTTCTGAAGAAGAGAACAGTTAAGAAATGATCTAAGAGACAAACACAGGATGGTGAACCCAGTTATTATTCTGTCCTGGGCCAGAAACCACCACTAAATGAGGCATTGTAAAAAGGCAGAGATGAACCAGACCATGCTCATGACCAGAATAGTCTATCGATGTGGAAGAAGTCATAGAGATGTGAAAAGAATGTGGCCTTTTACTAGTTCAGTTGTGATGATGGCTGGTCATGGTGACCCTGAAATGGCTCAGCATATTAGCCATTAAAGATGGAGGATGTCTGTTTCCCCAGGGGGTAAAGTGGTGTGTGACATACTGTGTTCTCCATAGTAACTCAGTGAATGAATGCATAAAGGAAGAGTGTAATGGTAGGAAAAAATTTAGATTAAATGGAAAAAAATTTAAAGGGTAACTTAAAGGTAATAGAATGTTAAATTAAAATAAGAGCATCAAAATTTCATTCATCAGTTATTTTTGAGGAATGTACTGTATTTAAAAGAATTACCTCAGTATGTGAAATTCAGTCAGCAAAGTCACAATCACCATCATTATCCCGCCCAGGAGACTTTCCAGAGCATTCCAGTTCATCAGTGTGTGTTCTGTGCACCCTCAGGCACACAGACAACTGCTGGACTCCTGATGCACATTGATAAATTGAGTTTCTAAACTGGTTTTGTAGAGGATATAGAACCATTTTAATGTATGGTATGGGCTGGAGTTGAGTTCAAACTGAGATGCCCGTGATATGTAGGATGAAAGTGTAACTGAGGTCAAGGTTGTACTGCCACTGAACAGAAGTATTTGGAGTATACAAGTATTCAACAGAAGACGTCTAAGTGCTGTGACAGGAGGTGTGCAATGTAAATTCACTCCATATTATCTCCCTGGAATTATCATCCTGTTTTGTACATAAACAATTCTGTGCGAGTGGAATCTTTGAAAGCAACCAGAAGCACAGGGCATGAAATTTAAAGGAACTGTTCATGCAGATTTTTTTCTGGAACATGATGTCCAATTTAGATATGAGTAAGTATTAACAAGTGATTGAGAGATATATTATCTCTTAGACTCATCTGACAGAACTGTACATTGAGAATAGAATTTCAATTATACTGAAGACAGAATTGGAGGATACAAACTGAAGGATTTGTCCTGGATGCACACTGTGAACTGAACCCAGCAGTGCTGCTCAGGATCCATCCCTGTGACCAATAGACTCAGCACCAGAGAGCTGTTGATTACAAACACATGAGGGCAAAAGCAGAGCAGTCATTTCCAAGTGAAATCCAAGCTGGCCCTCAGTGTATGGATCACATAGAACCTACAATCAAGAAACACTAGAGAGAAGGAAAAGACAATGAAACGGGGATGGAGCAAATTATACATAGACGTTAAATAGGAGTAGATGTCAAAATCCAAAACCTTCTTCGTAACAAGGTAGTCATGGCATTGGGATCCAGATGACTCACTTAGAAAAGAGGGCTCTCTCAGGGGAAGGAGGATGAATCCTCCCCCGTGCTGCAGAGACATCAGAAGTGAACACATCTGTAATGCTCTCTCTTACAGAGCCTCAGTGGGGCTGAAGAAAAATGCTTGAAAAACTAGAAATTCTATTCCCACCCAGACATTTTATTTTACATGTGTGTTTTTAGAGGCACCGGGAAACACTACCAGGGTCCTGGAGGGAATAAGGAAAGGGATTTTGGATCTATCTCCATGTTTCCTAGGATAAATCCTTTATTTTGCTCTTTACTTCTTCTCTGCCTTTGTGGTGGTGAGTGGGACAGATGAGTTCTTCTTCACTTGCCTGACCATCCTCTCCTATCGCTTAAACGGTCGCTACACCTATGGTCTCCTTCCAGAAACTACTTCATCCCTTGTCTTTAGAATCATAGGGTTGGATATCCTGCATCACTGTTGCTTTCACTGACACCACAGATTATCATTTTCCCTTAAGCCTGTCTTTGTAAATAGTCAATTTATAGTAATGCTTCAGAATTATTTCAGTTTGGGATAACCTTTTCCTTTGAGCACCTTTGCAAGTATGTGAAGGACAATAACTCTGAAGGCAAATAAAGTAAGGAAAATTAGGTTTCAGAATCCTCAGCTCTTGAGTGAAATGCCTGCAGGTTACCTTGCTCTTTACATAAGGAAAAGGCCGAATTTCTCCTATGACTGTAGATTTGAAGGGTTGAAATAATGGGATGGAGTACAGAGATGGATCAACATGGAGAATCATCTAGAGAACTCCACATATGAATACCCACGTGAGATGCTCCCCGTACCCACTTCAAGATCAAAGCTCGTGCCTTTTCCCTTTCTTTCTAGGAAGCTGCATGAATTCTTCTCTAGCACACCCTAAAGGGAAGCAGAGGATTATGAACCTAGACAAATATTGACAAGCTTTGAAAATAAGAAATACGATGTTATATGCACTTACGTTTCTTGCAGTCTTCTATCTAGAGTTAGAACGCTGATCTGTGCTGCAGATGGAATGCCTTTCTGGGAATGGCTGATACCTGAGAACTCTTCTCTGTCCTCTAATACTGGAGCAGCCTTCAGGACCTGGAATGCAACCTGGAGAAGAAGTGGAGTTTTTCAAGAAGCTATATAGCTCATGTGATTTCCTACCGGAGGATTGTGGGCAAATCAATAACAGAGGATTTTGATACATGCACTCTTACTTCACATACACTCTTATTTCTGGGCATCTGTCCAACTTCCACTCAAAATCAACTTCTCTCATTATATCTTATATAGGTTATGTTCCTGTAAGTAATTGCTATTCCGAAGCCTTTAATTGCCAACTCTGAGCCTAGGCAGCAGCAATCTCCAGCATAGTGAAATGGTTTATGAAGCTTTATAAAAGGAGAATGTGGTATATCCGAGAATCATTGAATTCTTACGTTTTTATTTTTCTTTCATGCTTCCTTTATCAAGCATTCATTAATGTGAATGCTTTCAGTGTAAATGACACCTAGGTAAAAGTCTGTTTGAATC
>NW_022900928.1:11440113-11484397 GCF_012274545.1 Fukomys damarensis
ATCACTGGCTACTTGCGAGAAGCAGATGAAAACAACACTGAGAATACACCTTACCCCAGAAAGTATATCTGCTATCAGAAATTACCCATTAACAAATGATTGTGGGGCTGTGGGGAGAAAAGAAGACTTCTCCACTGTTGGTGGGAGAGCAGACTGGTGAAACCACTGTGGAAATCAATATGGAGATTCCTCAAAGTACTAGGATGAGAGGTCCCATTTGACCCAGCTATCCCTCTGCTATTACCCATTAAAATGATTGTGGGGCTGTGGGGAGAAAAGAAGCCTTCTCCACTGTTGGTGGGAGAGCAGACTGGTGAAACCACTGTGGAAAGCAATATGGAGATTCCTCAAAGTACTAGGATGAGAGTTCCCATTTGACCCCCAATTGTAAACAACAAATGCCCATCAACTGGAGACTGGATAAAGAAGATACAACGGAGTACTACTCAGCCATAAAGAATGAGAAACTGAGACATTTATAGCTAAACGTATGCAAAATGAAGCTATACTCAAGTGAAATACGAAAAACACATTTAAGTAAATACCAAATAGTTTCACTGTTGTGAAAAATGAAAAGTGTAAATAAGGTTGAAATGGCATAGTTGATAGTGTGAAATGAATGAAAATGGCTAAAGGGGATGTGGGAAGGGTAGGGAAAAGGAAATAAGGAAAAAGAAAGAATATGAAAAAAGGAAATATTTAAAAGAAAGTCTTTGCAGGGATATGGGGAGAAAATATGAACCAAGCCATATCACGTAAAGGTACAAGATCCCAGTGATAAATGTAACTGTATTGTTTGCTTTAAATGTACCAATAAACTAAACAGGAAACTATTTTTCTTTTTAATGCTGGTTTTACTGTCATGCAGAATGCAAGAGCTGTGGTGTCAGGAAGGCCTCCACTCAGAATTCAAACAAATCTCTGAGAGTCCAGTGAAGGAAACTCAGATAGTGCAATATGTGTAATCAAAGAAATAAAACCAATGGTGCTCTGGAGACTTCAAGGAATAGGAGATGCCAGGAAAAATGGTCTGTGAAAAGAGCCCACAAAAGAAAGGCAACATGGGATCCAAAGGCTGAGGTCATAGGGTGGTGGGTCTTCCTTACCACTCTAGATAGACCTCATATCTGCACAGGACATTTCATTCATGGTTGTTAATCTGGAACTACAGGACTTGATGCTTGCCCTATGGCTTTTGGTCTTGTTTTAACCTGAATCATTTCAGGAAGGTTTTCATTGTGCCATTTTTACCTTGGTGCTCTGTATCTTGTTTTGAAAATTATTTTTCTCGATATCACAGAACAGTCACAGTACTCTGCTCAGGAGTTGCCATGAACTGAACATCTTTGCTCCACCACACGTTTCTGCCACAATGTTTCTCACTGGAAGTTTACCAGTAGGAAAGCTGAGTAACACTCTATCACTCTGGAATATTGATCCAATTGACAAGAGCCTCAAAGTAGAATGAGAAGGAAAAAGAAAGAATATGAAAAAAGGAAATATTTAAAAGAAAGTCTTTGCAGGGATATGGGGAGAAAATATGAACCAAGCCATATCACGTAAAGGTACAAGATCCCAGTGATAAATGTAACTGTATTGTTTGCTTTAAATGTACCAATAAACTAAACAGGAAACTATTTTTCTTTTCAATGCTGGTTTTACTGTCATGCAGAATGCAAGAGCTGTGGTGTCAGGAAGGCCTCCACTCAGAATTCAAACAAATCTCTGAGAGTCCAGTGAAGGAAACTCAGATAGTGCAATATGTGTAATCAAAGAAATAAAACCAATGGTCCTCTGGAGACTTCAAGGAATAGGAGATGCCAGGAAAAATGGTCTGTGAAAAGAGCCCACAAAAGAAAGGCAACATGGGATCCAAAGGCTGAGGTCATAGGGTGGTGGGTCTTCCTTACCACTCTAGATAGACCTCATATCTGCACAGGACATTTCATTCATGGTTGTTAATCTGGAACTACAGGATTTGATGCTTGCCCTATGGCTTTTGGTCTTGTTTTAACCTGAATCATTTCAGGAAGGTTTTCATTGTGCCATTTTTACCTTGGTGCTCTGTATCTTGTTTTGAAAATTATTTTTCTCGATATCACAGAACAGTCACAGTGCTCTGCTCAGGAGTTGCCATGAACTGAACATCTTTGCTCCACCACACGTTTCTGCCACAATGTTTCTCACTGGAAGTTTACCAGTAGGAAAGCTGAGTAACACTCTATCACTCTGGAATATTGATCCAATTGACAAGAGCCTCAAAGTAGAATGAGCGCATACAGTGTTGTAACGTGTCAGAGAGTTATTGTTGTGGTTTGGAAAGCATCTAGGAATCCTTCAAGATTTAGTGTAGTGAAATTTATCCCCACTGTTAAGTATTAAGAGGATGGGAGTTTAATTGGGAAATTTAACTGAATGATGGCCTCTAGAGACAGGGACTTTGGAAGGTGAGCACAATTAGTGGGAGACATTAAGACAGGATGCTCACGACTGAATCCTGGAGATGTGCAAGAAGAGGGACAAATACAGGTGTGACAGCCATACAGTCATACAATCACAAGTTCCCTGTCTCTGTCATGTTAAACGTCATACTGTTTCAGGACCCTACAACAAGAAAGCCACCCACATAAATGTGTTTGAATCCCCAGAACTATGAGTTAAATAAGCCTCTTTCTATGAAGTAGCTGGGATTCATTACCTCATTATAGTATGAAAACTTAGTAATTCAGGCATTAAGGAGTGAATACATCTTCCACATGAAAGGAAAAGATGCCATGGTGATTTGGTGCTGTTTTGCCCTGGTCTCTTGAAGCACTGTTTCGGTCTTTTCCATTGCTTTCTGCCCCACTTTTTCCTACTTTTGCTGAGATGCCACAAATATCTTCTTGTGATCACAGAGTCTGAGAGACCTGCGTGCCTGTGCAGTACCCCTTCTAACTCACTGTACACCCATTGTGTCAGATTGTCCAGAGTCAGAGATGAGACAACAAGTCTCTGAGGGCAGGATAGGGACATATTGCTTATATAATGATCGTATTTCAAATTCAGTGGTGCAGAACCTCGCTCCCTTAGGTGGACAGATTATCTAGTTGGATGTCATTTCAGTTAATATTTCCATGAAAATTCCTTTTGGAATCTCTTATGAACAGAAAATAGAGACTTTATGTTCCTGAAGAGCAATCATGGGCTTGTGGAGATGAAAACATTTACGTAGGCAGGTCCTGGAAACTTGTCTGGAGCTCAGTTCTCACTGACGCCAAGTGCTGGTCTCACTTTGCTGCAACAACTGTACTCTCTTGGAATGGGAGCATTCCGTAGCTCCATCACATCCTATGACCCGCCCATCCCAAATCTGCCCATCTATTATGTAACGTCTTCTGATTTTCCTGAATAAGGAAGCAAATAGTCTGAGAAAGAATCTGAGAGAAGAGAAAATGACTCTGGACCCACACATTTCTCAGTTCTGGGCCAGATATTTTCTCCCCAGTGTATGATGAAAAAACATCGTCTCATCCCACATTCTGATAAGGGTGGTCTGATCTTGGAAGAGAAAGAAGACCATGCCTTGTGGGCAGGAGGAGAACATGACATCTTGCTTGAACACGTAGGTATGCGACTGGCTGGGCCCGGTGAGCAAGAAGTGCTTTGGTGCATCGGCCTGAAAGACCAGAGCACTTCTATTTCCCCATCATCTAGATCCACCATCTCCACTATTCATTCAGCAAATGAGAGCCTGAGTGCTCAGCATGATGGGTGGAGAAGAGTAGGATCAAATGGAAAAATACAAATGAAACTTAACCCAAGGCACAGGAACACCCGGGTAAAATAAGAGAACAAGAGTCAATTGTCCTACTTCTTCCTCTGGGCTGCTGTGTGCGGATACTTAGAATCACTTAGGTATGAACAAGTGACTGGGGTGACCACAGATGCGCCTGGCAAGTGAGGCTGCTGCAGTTTAAAGCTGTGTCAGTGGAACTCACGGTGACAGGGGATGCAGTGGTAGCTTGAAAGGGTAAACTTGTCCAGGCTGAAATACCGGCGTGGCCGAGACATAAAATATTCCCCCCGAGTCTCATGTTCAGAGGTGGGGCCTGTTCAGAAGGCTCAGGTCAGCGAGGGACTGACTTGGAAGGGTGTCTTCTCACCACTGTCCCCTCCCACCTCCTTGTGCTTGCGGGCCGCATGTGGTGTGCAGCTGTTTCCCACCATGCCATTCTGCTATGTCATCTGTGCCTTCAAGCCACCTGAGCACGGGCTGAGTTTACTGAAACAGCCAAAATACTTCTGTCTTTCTGTTAGAGGTGAAAGGTATTTTCTCCCAGAGACAGGAAAGTGAGTACGACTGTTTCTCAGAATTCCTTTTCCTCTACGTTTCTGGTTCAGGTGGGCATCTCAGTTCGGGACCGGAAGCCAAACAGCTGCTGTGTTGCAGGTGGGTAGAAGGACACCGCGGTGCTTGTGCATGTTGCTGCTTCCCAGATAGCTACGCCACTGTCATGAGACAGAAGTTGGGCCTCAAGTTGTTCCCTTTCCTTGGCTACTTCCTCAGCTTCTCTGACTGCTGCCCCAGGCATGCGTTTAGCTAAAAGACGGAGGCAGCCAACTTCCCCTACAAAACACTCTTGCCACAGGAGATCAAAGAGGCTGATATGGGTGCTAGCTAGTTCTAACTTGGTTCAGTTTTGTCCTGTCAATGTCAGTCCCCAACATCAGATAGACAAGAGCCTTTCATGGGCGAATTAACCAGAAATTAAAATTGATGTTTGACCTCACACAGTTGTATATACACAGTCTTCTAATGTGTAAATATGTAATTTCGCTAACTACACTCTGATTTATGCATAATCATTTTTCAACAAGATTGAAAAGCATAGTTTCTATGTTGAAAGTCCCAGAAAGGACCATGTCCTTTCCTTTCATCAGTGTGATGTCAACTTGTGGGCTCTGGTGCTTGAGTTCTTGCACAAAAACCCTCCACTGACCCCTGGGGAGATAAAGAAGAATCTTTTTCTTGATGTTTGGCCTTTTGGTTCTTAGAATTTCACTGCTCTGTGGTGCAGAAGACAGTAACAGAGGCTTGCAGAGACTAAGAAAAATCTCCAAAGGTGGGGAATCAGTATTCACAGAGGAGTAGGGCTGACACTGATGGGATAGGCATGGCTCAGTGTGTCAGCTGAATAGAGGCGCAAGCACTCTTGGTCCCATGTGTGCCTAACTTTTGGAACAGAACCCTCTGTTCCTAATATTTATTTAAAGAATAAGTAAACGAATAGGACAGCTCATGCTAGATTTGGTTAATGGTAAAGAAAAACATGCCAAGACTTCAGAAAAAAATATTTAATGTGATGAAAATCTTGTTCATCATAGTCCTTTTTGAGGTCAGCTGTGAGTGTTTGGGAGAATTCTCTGTGTGTGCCAGATAGGAGACATTGACACAGAAGCATCTTTAAAATAAGAAATAGACTCACTGTGGGCTTGCTGACCACCTGGATGCACTTTGATGCGGAGTGGGGATGGGATGTTTGTGTAAGATGAATTGGTCAGTGGTATAGGGGAGGAGTGAGGGTGAGGTTTGATTACCACGGAAAAGTGGCCTTTGCAGGTGAATCCCTAGGGAATAATGGAAAGTGGTGTTTACAACAGAAGTCTACATTATGCTCTCTACTGGGAGACAGTAGTGTTTGCAGGGCTTTTGTGTGAGACGAAGCTATAACTTGAAGATGGAATGAGTGACCAGAAAGGATAACTGCTGTGTTTGTAGTTTCACACACTGTGGATACTAACACAGAAAGGCTGCCTTAGAGTTCATGTTTTCGACCAGCCTTTTGGGTCCACCACCACTGTATGTCCACTCCATGTACGGGAGGAAAAATCTTACAAGCAACGCCCAAAGTGAAGAAAGAACAGCAATAAATGTTGAGAATGAAAACAAAATCTAACATAAAACTTATAAACCAACAGGAAGAAAAGCCAATCAAATAAAGCATAAGAAACAATAGATGAATACAGAAGCCCCCTTTTGTCTCAAAAGACAGTCACGGCTTCGGGATTCTGAGGTCTCAGCTGAGCAAATACACAGCACAAGTGGAAAGATGGCACCTCAGTCTCCGGGCCTGCACAGCGGCATCAAGAAGGGAAGGTGGCATCATGAGCTCCCTCAGAAAAGCAGCTCCCGCAGGCTTTGTGTTCTGAACAGGAAATGAGAGGCAACAGAAAGTCTGCTGTCCCCACTCAAGACACCTAATAGTTTGTACATTTGTTTACAGGATGTGACGTCTTCCTCATCAAACAGGGAAAATCCATAAAATATAGTTTGTCCCTGTTTTATTCACCAATTTAAAAAACAATTAACATTCTGTTTCTTTAAAATCATTTAGTGTAGTATCTTCATTGAATAAGAGGAAAACTTGAGGCTCAAAATAATAAAGGGGTTTTCCTGAGAGCTCATCATCAAGGATACAGCAGAGGCCAGCTCTGGGCCTCTAGAGTCCCCGGGTGAAGCCTTCTGACAGTTCTGTCGTGCTGTTGCTTGTTGATGAGGACTTCAGAGGATATGTTCTTCTGAGTGCTGACTCTGAAAGAAAATCAGGGGCTGCCGAGTAGGCCCGAATATCCATTCTCTGATTCTGTCTTATAGTAAGTAATTTCCTTGATTTTAAATTGTATAGAAAGAATGGTACTTTCCAGTCCATTGTTGCTGGATGGCTCCATGTGTCTAGGAGTTCACCAATGAGAATGGAGCAGAATGATGTAACTACTTCCTGAGTCATAGAATTAATAGGGAATACACTGGCCTCTCCCTGCCCTGCATCCCCAGGGTAAAATGCTAATGTGACTGGGAATAGTATAGGACTACAAGGATAAAGGTGCCCCTCTAGCTTTGTGCAGTGTCAGTATCTTAGCCAATGAAGTTTGTTCGAGGTGCAATCATTACTAATTGAAAGGTTCCACTGTAGGGTTTAGGGAGCATCAACTTTGAGGAAACTTTGCGTGATACCTTGAAGTCTCCAGGGTTCTAAAGCACTTCCCACTTAGGCCTTTATTTTAATGGCTCTCTACTTCATAAGCCAAATGTACACTCTCACCAACCAAGTATGCTTTCCTTTTTAAATTATAGTCCATTCTTACAATATTTTTGATCAGCAAGGTGAATGTGCCATCGTAGGGACAACAAAGCAAGAAGTTTCAAACCAGGGAAGAATGACAGTGCTGGAAAAGAGATGAGAAATGATTCACTGATATTTTGTTTGAAGAAATTCCAGGAAGGACAAAAAATAGAAAGGATATAGAAATGGTCTCCAGTGCTCATGCAGATACTCCCTCTGTCTTTTTCTAACCTGTGTGGCACCCCAAGAGTGTGCTTTTCCTGACGTGCCTTACTGGAATATATATATTTTTTGTTTCTGATGGAATTCAGCTATGGGAAATCACAGTAAAAGGATTGATGAACAAGAGGAGAAGGATTTTTTGGTGACACTCTGTGTTGACGCTGGAGGTGCTTCTGACCTGCCTACTCATTTTCCCTACTGCTACAACTTCATGTACAACTACACTCTCTCTGGTGATTGATTTTTACTTTATCCTTTCAAATCTAGAGCTAGAAGTTGTGCACCACTATGGTATCTTATAGGTCTATGAACTTACACTATCTCATTCCCTTAATTCTACCCATCTTTTAAATATTCAGTGAAAACAATACCCCTCCATTGTTCACCATTCCTCTTTGTATCAAAGTTTTCTTCCTGAAACCTTCTGCAACATGCAAAGAAGAAGAAGTTTCATAGTTAATAATAGAATGATGTGTTTGCACATTTCATTGAGGGGGGGCCGTCATGTTACCTTGCATCTTAAATGACCATAAAAACAGCATTCTGCCATGAAAAAGATTTGAATGGTTACAATATAGAAGAGAACATGTTGAGATGGACCCAGAGGTAGAAAGGAGGTCACAATGACTTGCACAGTCAGGTCTGCTTATACTCATTTGGAAGAAAGTAGCTTCTATCTTCTGCCTTTTACTGAAGGAAACACCATGGCTTCCTGTGTGTACAGCCCAGGAGTGGAAAGCTGTGGTACAAATTCAGGGAAAATACCCTACCTTGAAATGTGATAGTACTGTACAAACCCTTACCTTTCTTCCATTCTGCTGTGCAGAGTTGGAGAAATGACTTTTTCAGGGAAGAATATTTCTAAGATTGAGAGACATCACACATGTCCTGCTCTGGTCCATTTGACTTTTCCTGAGTATTCTAGAGACATCTAGACAACTCCTAATCTGGCCTCCTCATTCTGTTTTCTTTTTAATAGTGATTAGTGGAAAATGTTGATTTTGGTCAAAATTGCTCACCTGTTTATCTTAGTCCAGCCTCATCCTGCAAGTCAGGATGCCGTGTCACCCAGCAGATGTCACCAACATGGGTGTATGTGACCATCCTGCTTACGGTGCTACACCTTTTCCTCTGTGCAAATCCTGCCTTTTTTTTTTTCTGTACTGAGGATTGAACTTGGGACCTTGTGCTCACAAAGCAGGCAGAAGAACCACTGAGTTAAATTCCCGGCCCCCGCCTTTTCCTCTGTGACCTGTCCTTCAGAATCCCATGGTTCCTCTTACTCTGCATTCAGACTACATGATTTTGATGGGTTTTCTTATTGTCTTTGTATTATTTCATTTTTACTATTCTCTACAAACAGGTGTGCTGATGTGACCATTTATTTGGGAATTTTTTGTGGGGCAGGGTCTTCATTAGGCAAAGGGAATAGCATTTCCAGATGATTTTCAAGAGAGTGCTATGAATCATTCCTGAAGAGGATAAATGTGGAGAAAAGTGTCACATGAGGTCCTGGAGAGGTCAGGAAGCAGAGTGGAGCACAGATGAAGACCTGTCGCCTTGTTCACCAGATGCATCTTTGAGCTCCGCCATACTTGCTTATTAGTCATACTTTCTTTACACACGCATCTCTGACATATATCGGGAACACCACATTTTCTTCAGTTTTTTGAACGTTTTATTCACCTTGAAAATTCTATCCTAGGGCCTTAGGCACACAGAAAGATTTTTCCAATCTGTCTCAGGGGGCAGCAGCAACAAACAGAGAAGCAGAGGGACAGGCATTGGTCAGTGCTTCTGGAGCTGAGAATGCTCAGGCCTGGAGTGGGTAAGATAATTCCAACATATCTTTAGATGCACAGACAGGGACAGAAAAGTGTTAGCAGAAGTTGGTAACATCTAACAGGGAACCAGTAATGTTTCAGCACAGGAAGAAGTAGCTTGTCAGATCAAGGTTGAGAATTTATACTGAGATGGCATTGTTGCCCATGGGAAAACTCAGGAGACAGAGTGCAACCTTGTATGCTGCCAGCCCAGAAAGATAATATTGAGATTCAGGAACTCCAAGATAAGGGTTTTGTGACAAACTGGAGAAGAGGACGGGCACTCCAATTCATGGGTGAGGATTCTGTGCTTTGGAAGGTTGGATCCATGCTCACAAATACTCTACTCTTTCCTCTGCCAACACAAATAAGTGTTGAGTGAGTGCTTTATGGTCATTTAATATCAGGACTACCTTGCTCTGTGGAAATTACTGTCTCACCTATACAGAGAAGGCAAGCAGATGACTATACTTATTAATAATATATAAAGATCTAAGAAGTCCTACAATATGAATATACAACTTCTGGATGACTCTACAGCCTGAGCCTTACATCTTACACTTAATACCCTTTAAATAACATAGGAATAATCTATGGTCCAAATAGCACCATTTAATGGGCTAGAGCTATGGATCCAGCACTACTCTGGGGAAATTTTTTTCTCAGGCACAAGAATTTATAAAGATACAAATTGGTCATTACAATCACATGACTAATAATAATTCCTTCCACACAAGGAAGGAAGACCTTATTTAGAGCCATGAGGGGAATGAAAACTCTTACTAAGACAGTTGAAGGATGGCTGGACCTGCTGAGCTAGAAATGAGTCAGTGTGACATCCCTTGAAAACAAGCAGATTTTACATTGTCATGGATTAGCTCTATGTATGGCACATTTTATTCTGAATATTTCAAATAATGTAGGAATAAATGAGGATCTTTACCTTAACAGAGAGCATGCTAAATGGAAATAAATGAAAGGAATTACAACATAAACCCACATTATGATGAAAATTTCATTGTAATTATAGTTGTGGATAGTTATCAATGTATTTGAAGAATTATTTATATGTGCTCAACCAACTGAAATTGACCATTAGAATGCCTTTGATTTGAGCACTGAGAATTCTGTTTTTGTTGTGTGGGTGGGGGACAGGCTCTTGCTATTTGGCTCAGGCTGGCCTGTAATTCATTGTACAGCCCAGGCTGGCTTCAAACTCACAGCAATCCTCCTGACTCACCCTCCTGAGATCTGGATTACAGGCATGTGCCACTGCACCTGGCTGAACTGAGGATTGAATACGGCTTTGCTCAGCACCAAAGAACATTTAGGCACACAGTGTTAGGAATGGTTAAAGTTGGATCTTAATTGTTGAGCACTGTGCTGTTGAGTGTACAATATAATCCCCCTGCATTCAATCCTGTCCTCCTCCACAAAAGCTGTAATACTGATAAGATGAGGAGTCATGAAAGACCAACACAATGGTTTCCCCAAATTTGAGGTGCACCAAGTTTTAACAATTCCTGAAGGCTGATGCCTTGGAAACTCCAGTTTAGGTTTATAATAGTTCTTGTTAAATAATAATTATAATGGTCCTCTATTTGAGCAAGAAAACTTATACTCTAAGCAAGAAAGCACATTATTCTCCTTTGTAATTACATTACATTTTTCAAGGCATTTTGATCAATATGGTGTATGTGCCATAAAAACAACACTAAAGAAAGGACATACAAATACCAAAACCTAACTAATGAAGATGAGATGAGAAGTGACTCTATATTAACATATATAGAAAAGCCATGTATGTAGAAAATCATATATAAGACTTGGACTTCATTTGCTATGAAGATTTTCATTGTATCTTTACCTACCTTTTTGGAATCTGAAGGGTGTGACATCCATTAACTCCTTTGCCCTTCTTGTGTCTTGTTGAGCTGCGGGCACCACTAAGAGGCACTTTGCGACACCACAAGGCAGGAGAAGAAAGATTTGGGTATACCCATCTTGTGGTTCTCTGCATATGAGGCTGTGTGTTTTCAAGAGAAGTGCATCTCCAACTGCCTGGACAAGCCATCCTCTGCCAGCCTCGTACTGTGACTCCATACATGAACACACACACTTTCAAGTGACTGCTTTCCCATTATCACTTTTTTGTGCCAAGGATCATGGTGGAGAGAAGCTAGAAATAAATAACAAGAAATCCCAGAAGCTACACAGTCATGTGGAGTTTAACGGATACAATACTAAAAATCAATGAATCACAGAATAAAACAGCAGAGAAATAAAAATTTTCCAAAATTCAGGTAAAAATGGGATCAAAACACCTAAACACATATAGGATAGAATGAGAGCAGTTGTGGATACACATTAAAAGAATAGAGAGACCCCAAATAGTAAGTAGCCTAACCATGTATCACAAGGTCCTAGAAAATCAAGAGCAATCCAAGTCTGAAATTAATGGAAGAAAAGAAATTATAATGGGAAAATTAATAAAATTGAGACTAAGAATCAGTACACAGAATCAATGAAATCCTTGAAAGGATAATAAGATTAATAAACTTTCAGCAAAGCTTGCCCCGAAAAAGAAAAGAAGAAAACCATATAGCAATGTAATTAGAAATGAAAAAAGGTGATTTCACAGCCACAACACCAAAATCCAGGAAACTACAACAAACTACTTTTAAAATTTATATTCCAAAACATTGGAGAACCTAGGAGAAACAGACAATCCCAGACAAGTATAAATTTCCCAAAGTAAAACAAAAAGATATAAAACTCTTAATAGACCATCAAGAAACAGAAACATAGAGGTAGTAACAAAAACTCTAGGAACAAAGAATAGTCCAGGAGACACTATATTTATTGCATATTGTACTACAACTTTAGAGAACATCTAACACCAATACTCCTCTGAAAATGGAACTCCTTTTAAAAAATAGTGCTGGGAAAGATGGTTATCCACATGTATAAAAATGACTCTAGATCCAAATCACTTACTCTGCTCTAAAATAAAATTAAAATGCATCAAAGACCCAGCTGCACAGCTGGAAGATAAAATACACAAGTCTCTTGCAGACATAGGCATAGGTGAAGATTTTCTGAAAACAACTCTGATTGAAAAAGAATATCACCAAGGAGGAACAAATGTGATTATATCAAATTAAAAAGAATTTGGAAAACAAGAGAAACAACCACTAAAGTGAAGAGACAATCTGGAGAAGGAGCAAAATTGGCAGCTACAGAGGACTGATATCTAAAATATTAAAAGAACTGAAACAAAGTGGATCCCCTACAAGTAAAATCCCCAATACAAACACAGGCCACAAAATCAATAGACGCTTCTCCAAAGAAGCAAAAATGGCCAATAAGTACAGGAAAAAACGGTTCAATTTTATTGTTCTTTAGAGAAACACAAAGCAAAACTAGGGGTTATCATGAAGAACTCAAAAAAGTACAAATGTTGATAATGTTGTTGGGGAAAACAAACACTTCTACCTAGTTGGTAGGAATGTAGTACAACCAGTATGGAAGTCAGTAGGGAGAATCCTCAAATAAACTAACGATAGAAATTTCACTTGACTCAACTACATCTCTTCTGAGTATCTTCCTCAAAGAGTTAAAAGCATAATATTACAGTGATGCATGCATACTCTTGTTTCTAGCAGCACAGCACGCAATAGCTATATCTTAGCACTGACCTATATGCGCATCAACAAAGGAGTGGATAAATAAAATTTTGCATATAAACACAGTGACATACTACTCAGGGATACAGGATAAATTTGATTCATTTGTAAGAAAGTGAGTGCATATTGAGATCACAATGCCAAGTGAAATAAACCAGACATGATCGGTTAAATATCACATGGTATCTCTTATATGAGATATACAAAGTTTACATAATTTGAAGAGCAAAATAAAAGGTCGATGCTGGAAAACAGAGAGGCAGACCTCATAGAGATAGTAAGGGGATCCAGGGATGTAGGAAGAGAGGAGTGATGTGAAGGGGGAAGGGCAAGTGAAAAGACTTGTGTGTCTATCAATGCTCCACAAAATTTATTCATCATGTTTTCCAAACATGGACTAGTAAAAACATAAGTGTCCTGTGACCACCACACCACAGAGAGCAGGCCCTATAACACACTGTGGGCCCTGGAAGCCCTAACAATTTCCTGCTTTTCTGCAATGTGTTCTTTAAAACTTCTGAGTTCCAGAAAATATCTCCATGTAAACCTAGACTCTGACAATCAGGTACTATATATACTGATTTGTCCCCAAATCTCCATTTACATTGTATTATGAAACAATCCTGAGAGTTTATAACAGAAAAATACCCAGTTTGGAGGCCTGCAGTATCATTGGTAAGTTTGTGCAGATCCTGGGGATCAGCTTTGAGAAACAGAGGGGCTTGGCTGCAGGCAGATCCCAGCCAGGGCTCCGCCCCTATCCCAGGGCCTCAGGCACAATTCCTCAAACCAAAGGCCTGCCCAGAAAAGAGCTGCACAGGCCCACAAGCTTCAGCCAGAGGCCTGCCATACATCAGTAAGTGCATGGAGATCTCAGGGAGTAGCAGTGTGGACAAGAGCTGCACAGCTGCAGAAGATCCCAGCCAGGGCTTCACCCCAACCTCAGAGGCATGGGCACAGCTGCTCAAACCAAAAGCCCACCTGGAAAAGAGTTATAGAGGCCTACAGGCACATAAAAAGGCTCATCAGGATATAATTGATAAGTGTGTGGAGACACTAGCCAGAACCCTGCTCAGTCAATGGGAACTGGGGTGCACAGCCCCCAGCCAAAGGCCCTGCCAGACAACAGCTGCACTGCGGTCCCAGGGACAGACATACCTACATACCATCCAAAGTATACACAGGCCCCAACTAGAAGCCCACCCAGTCAAGAGGTCAACTCAGGGATCCAGAAAACCACCATTCTGAACCCAGGAATTGGTGTACTGGTGAGCAGCAGAGAAATGGCCACTTAGTGGCTTGCTGAGAACTCAAGGCCACAGGGTGAGCAAAGAGTTGCCTCAACAAAGTCACAGCAGGCTGCATCTGTTGAAATGAGAAGACACTTAAGTTGCAAAACCAGACTTCCAGATCACCTAAGACAACCCCAAAGGGAAACAAGATGGAACAATCTAATACTCAACCATGTGAGCTCCCTGAACTAGCAATGAAAGAGCACCTGGAAAAAATGAAAAGAGAAATAATTTCTCAGATTACAGCAGAGTTTGTGCCCATAGTGTAAGACATGATTAATAAATCTAGAGCAGACACAGACAAAAAATTACAGGATCTGAGAAACATGATGGAATAATAGCAACGGAAACCAATGGAATCCATAAAACAGATGCAAACAGATTTCCAGGAGATTAAAAACACCACTGAAAGTTTACTCAGCAGAATGAGCAAATGCAAGGACAGAATTTCAGATATAGAAGATAGGATTGCTATTAGTGATCAGGAAAAGAAAAATTCCTTAAAAACAGTACGGGACTGCAAAAAAAAATCAATTCATCAGATGCTAAATGATACAAAGAAAATTAACACAAAACTTATCAAAGTCAATAAAGAAAAAGGAGAGAGTGCAGACAACATTTAAAAAAAAAAAAACTTTTCACAAAAGTAATGGCAGAAAAATTCCCAAAGAGGGGAAAAGAACTTCACACACAGATAAGTAACGTGTATAGGACTCCAACTAGCCATGATAAAAAAAAAAAATCTACACGTAGGCATATAATAGTTAAGATTCCAGAAATCCAACAGAAGAACAAAATGCTGCAAGCAGTTAAAGAAACAAATCACATACAAATGTAAGGCTATTGGAATCACAGCAGATTTCTCAACACAAACTCTCAAGTCAAGAAGTGCTCAGTGTGATGTATTTAAGCCTTTAAGTAAAACAGCCTCCAACCCTGCAAACCTTTCTGTCTAAACAGATGGAGAAATAAAATAGTTTCATGACAAAGAGCACCGTAGGAGCTTCATGAATATCAAACCAGCACTCCACAAAGTTTTAAATAATATCCTATGAAAAGGCAATGAGGATCACCACCCAGGAAATCCAGCAGAATGGATCCATCAAGTTGGAAAAGAAATTAAATACAAAGGGTGAGAATCCAACAAAAAGAAAACAGCATGAAAAGGATAACTCAATACATATCAAATATAAAAATCAATGTGAATGGTCTCAATTCACCAATTTAAAAAAATATATATGTATGCTGGCAGAATTGGTCAAGAAAGAAGATAAACAGTATGCTTCATACAAGAAACATACTTAATTCAAAAAGTAACTCATAGACTGAAGTTAAAGGGTGTAAAACAATATTCATGCTACAAAAATCCCCCCCAAAAAGCAGGAGTAGCTATCATCATTGGAGATCAAGTAGATTTCAAACCAACGCTAATTAAAAGGGACAAAGAAGGACACCATATCCTTCTAAAGGCAACAATCCCAGAGCAAGAGATGACAATGATTGCATTACAAATGCTAACTGATAAGAAAAATTAAAGAAGCACTAATGCAGTAGTAGTGGGGGAACTCAATACCCCACGGTCACAAACAGGTAAATAAAACTAGATAAAATAAATAAAGAAGTACTAGAACTCAAACTATTGAACAAATGAATTTAACAGATATTTACAGAGTGTTCCACCCCACAATACCAGAACACACGTTCTTTTCAATTGCACATGGGCAGATCTCCAAAACAGACCACGTAATCATTCATAAATGTGTCTCAGTAAGTGCAAAGGAATTGAAGTTGTCCCCAGTATATTATAGGACTATAATATGATGAAATTGGAGATCAATAGCAAAAGAAACTATAAGAGTTGCATAAAGACATGGGAATTGAACAACACGCTTCTGAACAACCGATGGATAACAGAGGAAATTAAAGAAGATATCAGACAGTTTTTACAAATAAATGAAAATGCCAGTACTATATATCAAAATTTATGGGACAAAATGAAAGCAGCCTTATGAGGAAAATACATAGCAATGAAAACTGATATTAGGAAAACAGAGCAAATTCAAATAAAGATGCTAATTCTGAACCTCACCTCTAGAAAAACAAGAGCAGGACAAACACAAAGGCCATGATAGGGAGGAAGTTATAAAGAACAGAGCAGAATTCAATGCCATGGAGACTAAGAGAATGATCCAAAAAAATCAACGAAGCCAACAGTTGGTTCTTTGCAGGAATAAACAAAATTGACAAAACCTTAGCCAACTTTATGAAAAACTGGAGAGAAAAGTCCCAAAAATGCAATTAGCAACAAAAAGGGTGAAATTACAGCAGACCCAGAAGAAATCCAGAGGTTCATTAATACTGACTTCAAGAACCTATATGCCAATAAGATGAAAAATACAGAAGCAATGAACAGATTTCTAGAAAAGTGTGAAATACCAAAGTTGAACAAAGGTGACCTAAAAATTCTAAATGACCCAACATTAATCAATGAAATTGAAAATATAATCAAACACTTACCAACTAAGAAAAGCCTGGATCCTGATGGCTTCACTGCTGAATTCTAAAAGGCATTTAAAGAGGAACTACTGCTGCCACTGTTTAAACTCTATAATGAAATTGAAAGGGAAGCAATATTTTCAACTTCATTCCTGGAAGCAAGCATCACCTTGATCCCCAAAGCAGAGAAAGACCCAACCGATAAAGAGAACTATAGGCCAACCTCACTAACGAACATAGATGCAAAAATTCTTAATAAGAGACTTACAAACAGAATGCAGAAGATCATCAAGAAGGTCATACACCCTGACCAGATGGCATTCATCCCAGGGATGCAGAAATGGTTCAACATATGCGAATCAATACATGTAATACACTATATTGATAGAGCCAAGAATAAAAACCATATAATCATTCCAATAGATGCAGAAAGAGCATTTGACAAAATCCTACATGCATTTATGATAAAACCCTCCAAGAACTGGTCTCTACCTCAATCTGATAGAGGTCATCTATGAAAAACAAACAGCCAATGTCATAATAAATGGTCATAAACTGAAATTCTTCACGCTAAAACCAGGAACAAGACAAGCATGTCCATTAGCACACTCCTGTTCAATATAATTTTGAAAACATTAGCCCATTAAGTAGATAAGAAAAGAAATAAAAGGAATAAACACAGGAAATGAAGAAGTCAAATTGTCTTTTTTTGCTAATGACATTAAAGTCTACATAGAAGACCCCAAGGACTCCATCAAAACTCGTCTACATTTAATAACAAAATTTAGTAAAGGAGCTGGATACAAAGTCAACAAACAAGTCAATAGCTTTTCTGTACACAGAAAATAAACACCTGAGAGAGAAATGGGGCAATCAATTCCTTTCACAATAGCATCCAAAAGCATGAAATACCTAGGAATCAAGATAACTAAAGAAATCAAAGACCTCTGAATTGAAAACTATAGCACTCTGAAAACAGTGATTGAAAAGGATATCAGAAAATCGTAAGACATCCCTTGTTCCTGAGTAGGAAGAACTAACGTAGTGAAAATGGCCATACATCCAAAGCTGCTAGATAGATTCAATGCAATCCCAATCGAAATCCCAACCGCATGCTTCACAGACCTTGAGAAAACAATCCAAAAATTCATTTGGAACAAGAAGAGACCTAGAATAGCAAAAGCAAGTCTAGGCATAAAGACAAGATAGGGCATATCACATTCCCAACTTGAAACTATCCTACAAAGCTACCATGATAAAAACAGCATGGTACTGACAAAGAAACCGACCTGAGGACCAGAGGAACAGATTAGAAGATGCAGAAACAACTCCGGACACACTTAGCCATGTCATCTTCAACAAAGGAGCCAAACACCCTCACTGGAGGAAAGATAGCCTCTTAAATAAATGGTGCTGGAAAAACTGGGTTTCAACTTGCCAAAGATTAAAACTAGACCTATGTCTCTCACCATACACTTAACTAAAACTGAAATGTATTAAAGATCTAAATATTAAAACAGAAACACTAACCTGGCTGGAAGAGAGGTCAGATAGAATTCTTGAAGACATTGGTGTAGGAAAGGGTTTTATGAACAAAACCTCAGTTGCCTGCGAACTAGCATAAACAATAAACAAGTGGGATGTCTTCTTTAAAAGGTTCTGCACACCAAGAGAAACACCCAACCATATGAAGAGACAACCCACAGAGTGGGAAAAAATTTTCACCAGCTGTTCCTCAGACAAAGGTCTACTCTCTGGGATATATTAAAAACTTTTTTAAAAAATCAGACCTCCCAAATTTAAAATCCAAAAATGGGTACACGAAATGAACAGACATTTCTCAGACAAAGAAGTAGAAATAGCAAATAAACATATGAAAAAAAGTTCAACATCACTGGTCATTGAAGAGATGTAAATGAAAACAATACTGAGATTCCACCTCACTAAAGAAAAAATGGCTGCTATCATGAAATCAACCAATGACAAATTCTGGCAGGAGTACAAGGAAAGAGGAAGACTGCTCCACTGCTGGTGGGAGTGTAAACTGGTGCAACCTCTGTGGAAATCAGTATGGAGATTCCTCAAAGAACTAGGATTGGAGGTCCCATTTGACCCAGCCACTCCCCTGCTGGGTATCTTCCCCTAAAGAATTAAGATGATCATACCACAGTGATATATGTGTACCCATGTTCATATCAGCAAAATATGTAATAGCTATAATGTGGAAGCATCACAATACCAATCAAAGGGAGACTGGATAAAGAAAATGTGTTTGGTTTGTTAAAACAATGGAATACTATTCAGCCATAAAGAAACAGAAACCAGAAATATTTATAGCTAAATAGGTGCACATTTCACTCTTAAGTGAAATAAAAAGGACACACATTTTTAAATATCAAATAGTTTCTCTAGGGTGAGAAGCTGAAAGTGTAAATAGGACTAAAAGGTGTAACAGATAATGTAAAATAGGAAGAAAAGGGACAAAGAGAAAGGGGAAATTGGAGCAGTAGTGCAAAGAAAAAACAGGAATGGAATCAATGAGAAAATGAAAAATAATGGAAACACAGTCTTTGTAGATTGGGAGGAAGGGAGGGGTTGAAGGGAGGGCAGGGGAATGGGGAAAAATAAAACCAAGATGGGTTATGTAAAGGTGCAAATAGCAGGTGACAGTGTCTCTCGTTCTGCTGACTCATCCTAGGTCTACAACTACAGCTCCACTCTGCTTTTCACTGTTCTTTCCCTTCCCCTTTTATGGCTGCACAAGTAGTGATTCTCTGTTGTTTAACTTACAATACTTCACCCTGTCCATCTTGTAAATAGTCTCATCACAAAGTACTCCTCAAAGATTCAGCTCTTGGGCATCTCCTTCCCTCCTTGCATCCTTGGAGATACAAGAAATAGAATAACTTTGAAAAGCAATCACAGTGAAACCTGAGCTTTGAACAGCTCTGGGATGCAATGAGTGTGTGTCATCTTGCTCCTTCCATAATGAAAGATGCAGCATTTTCCCCTAAGGCCACAGATTTGAATGGACAGGTCAGAATAGAGAATGACCTTAATATTTCATTGGAAATTCTCACAGTCGAGGTGACAAAACCCACAGTTCAGAAGAAAGATCATTTCCTGTCCTTCCCTCATGTAACACTGCAAGGTACAGAGAGAAATGTAAATGTATACCAAAGATTATGACTAGCAGTAAAATAATTGGTGCTGTCTGTCCTGGCTTTACATTCTGTCTTTGGAAGTGCAGGGCTGTCTAGTTTTGAAGAATGGCCTTTTCTTTTAAAAATGCCTCTAAAATTTTATTTAAATTTTGGAAAAATTTGTTATTATGTGTTTTCCGTACATAGTCAATAGTAATCCTGGGAAATCGATGCATATACCCATCTCCTTGGGAATTGGGCTTCTGAATTTGAGTGACAGCAGAGGATCCTTATCTAGCCTCTAAATTGGAAAAATGCCACAGAAAATGCAATGAAGGCAGGTGACCAAGGGAGACCGATTACCGTGGTGGATAGGCCTGTCATTTCTGTATAGAGACAAGGAGACCTCAGAGACACTAGCTATTTGAGAGACAGTCCTTCACTGAGATATTTCTTGGCATCTGCCCATTTTTCACTGAATTATAAGCCTCTCCCATCCTAGCACCTTAAGTGTTCCCCCTTAAGAATGAGCAACTGCTCTTTTGCAACTATTATTTGCTATTTAGCCACATCAGTAATTACTGTAAGTAGTCTGCATAAGAAAGAATTGTTTTGGAGACCAGGAAGCAAAAAGGTAATGCAAGTTTTTATTGTCGAAATTTCTAATAAATAGTAAACTATTACATAGGGTCAGGCAAAACTCACAATGGCATTAATTTCCCTTTTATATTCATGTATTATTCAGGGAGTGGTAACTCTTTAACTTGTAATTTTTCCCTCCACATGCAAAGTATATGCAATGTCAATACCTCTTATGGTCTCATTCTCTGGAGTTCAACACTGGCTATACTCTCCCTTCTTAATTCTTTATTAGAGTAGCTCTGAGTATTAAATTTGTATTGCAGTATTTCATTACTTAGTCTTTATTATTTATTTATTTATTTTTTAATGGTACTGGGGATCGAACTCAGGACCTTGTGCTTACGAGGCAGGCAGCAGAACCACTGAGCCTAATTACTTAGTTTCTAAATGCATCAAATTATCTCTCAAATGAAATGTAAATACTCCAAATGCACAGCATTTCATCATTTCTTCCTCCACATCAGGTTTTTTCTTTATTTATTTTGTTTGATACAAATACTAACAATTTTAAAACATTGCATATTATCTTTTTCTTCTGCGTTATGCTACAAGAGGATTAATTTGTCATTTTTAAACATGAGTTATAAACTGTTTTATGAGGGCCAGGGATTTAGCACAGTGGTGCCAGCGCCTGCCTTGCAAGAGCAAGGACCTGAGTTCGATCCCTGGTACCAAATAAATAAATAAATAAATAAGTAAACTGTTTTATGTACTCAGAAAAATTCATGACTTGTTTGTTTCTGTAGAGAATGAATGGATATTTCAGAGTCTAAAATAGAAATGACAATTTTCATTGTATACATTTAATGAATTTATTTGAAATAAATCATTATTACAATTTAAAAGTAATTTCATGATCTATTTAAGAGGACACACAGATTTTAAAAAGATGTTATTTAGATTGGAGAGTGAATTTGATGTAATAAAGGTAGTTTTCATAGAAATCATTTAAGCAGATTTGTAAAGAAAAAGGAGTTAACAGCCATAAAGAATGAGAAAGTAGATTCATTCATAGGTAAATGGGTACATTTAGAGCATATTCTCTTTCCTGTGTGAAATAAATAAGTCACACATTTGCAAATACCAAATAGTTTCTCTGGTGTGATAAACTAAAATAGTACTCAAGATCCTAACAGGACAATTAGCAACGCGAAACAGGAAGAAAAGGACCAAAGGTGTAGGGACAGTGAGAAGGATAGGGAAAGGGGAACAAGGGAAAAGGAAAAAATATGAGAAAATGTAAAAATGGAATTAAAGTGTTTGAAGGTGGGGAAGGGAGGAGGGGGTGAAGGGAGGGTGGGGACAAGGGGAAAAATGCGAACCAAGACCTGGCATCTAAAGGTACAAGATCCCAGTAATGAATGTAACTGTACTGTCTACCTAGAATGTACCAATAAATTCATCTTTAAAAAACACACTAAATGCTTGCCACTTGCATCTAATTATGAGAATGGTTAGTCCAATGATTCTGTGTGTTGAAATCACAACTCTGGTGCTTATCTCTAATCCATCAGTTCCAGATGACCATCCAAGGACTTATTTTTCTTTTGTGTGACTTCTCTCTGCAGCCAAAATTTCCTGGACTTGCCTGTACTCCCATCCCCAGGCAGCTCCCTTTCTCGCAGCTGACCTGATAAATGGCCAACAAGGTCTGGTTTCAGCAATGGGCACATTCCACTAGAAAACAATTAAAGTGACCGGAATCTGCAGAGGCCTAATAAATATTAGTAGGAGAAAGTACTAGGAGAGAGGACGTGCTATGAACTGTTTACACTGGAGAGTGACAAGGTACTTGGCAAAAGTGACACGGATATCAAGGAAGGTAATAGGACACTGAGGTTCATCTAGCTTTAAAATGAAATATGGGGCCGGGGATTTAGCTCAGTGGTTCTGCCACCTGCTTGACAAGCGCAAGGTCATGAGTTTGATCCCCGGTACCAAAAACAATAAAAAATAAAATATAAATAGAATGAAATGAAACTGAGCATTTGACATCCATCCACATTCAGTTCCATCCACACAGATATTAAGTGGATAGAGTTTGACTCAACCAAGGCAAAAGTTATGGGGGCAATGGCCTGTTGTACATTTACAGTGTCATAGGGAGAGGCTTCTCCTTGGTATTGTCTTAGTGTGGAGTTAACTATATTTTAAGGAGGTGTCATGGCACCCGCTTGATAAGAGCTAGACTGTGATGGCTTGTAGTGGCCACTTCTTGAGAACAAATTTCATTTTGCAGGTTTCTATTCCTCTGTCTGCTTTGGATGGAGATAAAACTTTAGTGGTTGGAGACAGAGTCATGGCCATATGTTTTTATCTGTGCAGTTTGTGCACAGGTGCTAACCTGTTTATGGACACTGTTGGTGCCTTGTTTTTTTTTTTTTTTTAATTATTGAGTTTATTGGTACATTTAGGGATACAGTACAGTTACATTCATTGTTGGGATCATGTACCTTTACATGGCAAGTCTTGATTCTCATTTTTTCCCCTTACCTCCTTGTTTACCACCTCCTTGACATGAGCCAGCAGATGGGCTAGCAACTGCTCCACCTTTCATTAAAAGCTCTTTAACTTCTTTGACAACTGGACCCATGTGTGTTTAACTTTGTGATGAAGGGAGAGAAATTTTCCCTCAAAACATCAACCCTTAAATCATCAAAATTGCAGGTGCCTGGAGAGGCTGTTAGGGGATCAAGTTGGGTCTTATCTGTTTTAGTTCACGCTCCTTGGTTCTCTCTTTCCTCGTAGCTTTCTGCTTCCAGAATGAGTCAGAGAACAGCCTTGAACAGACAATTCAGCCAGAACATGTGTTGATCATATATAATGTATATGTGAATAATAGTAGTCAATATTTAGACTCTGCAGGCACATGGCCTATAATAGAACTATTCAGCTCTCTTGCGGTAATGTTAAAACAAACAGATAATATTTAATTAAAAGGGGCGTGCATCTGTACATATTTATATCAGTGTATCAATATGTGCATATGCGTATAAGATTTGACCTTACACAATCGACTCTAATTTTGTAGAAGTGTTGTGTGAATGAACTCTTGTAGTTACAGAATCACTAAAATAGAGGGATCCTGATATCTCTACAGTATCCTGAGGAAGTCTTTGTCCACTTCTCTCTCCCTTGGCTACATCCTCGAAGGTCTTCCCCAGGACCAAATACAAGGACTGCCACCACTGCTGTGCTGCTGTTGCTGCTGCTATCTGTGCTTAGAGGAGCCAACAAAGAAATAAATGATGAGATTGGTGCTGCTGTGATACCAGACAAAGAAAGCAATCAAACTGAAGTAAATCAAGTCACTGGCATCAGTAAACCAGGGCCACAGAGAACCCGCGATGCCTATAGGCAGGCCCCAGAGGAGGAAGACCAGCGCTGTCAGCCCGATGGTCTCACATACAGCCTGGTCAGTGGCAACCTCCAGGAGCCACAGACTATCCCTGACCAGCAAGGCCAGGCTGGACCCACAAAGAACCACAAATAAAGATATCAGCCATGCAGCAGTGATGAAAGATGTAAAACAGGAATAATAGGGAAGATAAGATACAGAATATGTGTGCTAGGATGCTCAGCAGCAAGGACAAGGACCAGAGCAGGGCATACATGACACCTGACACGTGTCTTGGTTGGAGGGGTCTGTACCAGCCGGGCCACTGGACAAATGGGCAGTGTTCACCACTAGTGGCACTGAGCATGCTCAGGCTGGTGACGTAGGAGAACGTCACCACAGAGAACATGAGCTGGTGAGAGAATATGACCACCTCCCTCCACGAAGTCAGGTGGAAGTAGCAGAGGAAGCTTTTCACAAGATCTGTAATGTGGCCACAGAGGAAGAAGAAGTCTTCACCAGCCAAGGTGAGGCCATCAAGTGAGACTGCCTTCCTGAGCACGCGGACGCCCAGGAGCCAAAGCCCAGCTCTGTTTCCCATCAGCCCAACTAGGCAGATGATGAGGTCCAGCGAGGTCACTGTCATGATCATCATGTCGTTGACACATCCGGAACACGCCTGTTCGCTGGTGTGGGCTCTGTCCCGCAGATATTCAGAGGCTCTCCACTGGTGCCTGGAACACAAACAAGGGTTGAGCACCTTCTGTACGATCTCTGATTCCCAGAGCTACCTGTCCATATATGAATTACTGTCTTTGTGTAACAGGGGAAGAAAAAGAGGCTTGTAGAGATTAAGTAATTATGGGTTGGGGGCCCTAGGAGTTAGTCTCAAACCCAGTTATTCCCACCTGTGGAACACTTGGCTCTTTTCTACAATATAGGTCCTCCAAGAAGATGGAAATACCATATAATCTAAACATATACACTAACCCAACCAGGGGGAATTTATAGCTACAGAATTTCTTTGAATGGGAGGGGTCAGAATATTTTTCTCAGATGATAAATTTTAAAAGGACAGAGATACAACAGAATGTTCCCAAGACCAGAATTGCTTCCATATGTGGGAGATGTTTCAGAGACATGAAGAGAACGTAACCTCTTGCTAGTACCACTGTGATGATGGTTGATCGGGGTGGGCTAGACATGGCTCAGTGTATCGGCCAGTAAATGCAGGAGGACTTCTGTTTCCCAGGGGTCTAGTGCTGCACATGACACACTGTTTTTTATTAGTTTATATAGGTGAATGAGTATGTGAATGAGGAATACAATGATAGTGGACTATTTGGATGAGAAGTAAACGAAAATGAAAACATGATTTAAGGTATTAAGCACTCAGTTAAAATGATATGAGCAAAATTTCATTCATCATAATTCTTTTTAGGAGAGCACAGTTTTTTAAAAGTACTTATGTGTGATCAACTTTGAGAAGGAATCCAGGTAGTTCAAAATCTTCGTGGGTCTGCGGAGTACAGGACCAGGAACAGAGGTATTCATCAGTTTGCCTTCTGTGCTATCACTGTGGATGGTTAGACCCATTTTGAGAAACTCTGCACTATTCCTAGGGGAAAAATGGTGAGCACAAACCACAGTTGAGCCCTGATTTTCCTTTTAAATCAGTTCACAAAATGGCTCTGCTGAGCAATTAGAAGCTTTGTAGCGAACAGTGTCTGGGTAGGATTTGACTTCACACTGAACTGTCCAGTAATATATTGGAGACAGAAATGAGGTTGAGGTTGGGCCCTAAAAAGAATTCTTGAAGTGCGCCTCTATCTAAAGGAAGACGCTGAGGTCATCTGCTGAGAGGTAGACAAACTTACACTCAGTCAAAAGAGATTTTCACTTTGCTTGGAAATACGGAAAGTTTTGGGTGAGAAAACTCTTCAGGAGGGAAGTGAAGTGCAGGGCATGAACTGTACAGATACGTTATGCAGATTTTACCTGCAGAAGGAGGACCAGCTTATACCCAAGCGACTATTAACAAAATAAAGATACATTATGCACAGGTACAAATTCCCTGTGATCAATGCGATCGTTATGTATGCCTGAACCAATAAAATTAATTTTTAAAAAGTGATGAGGAAGTATTCCTAAGTCTCTAGTTTGAGTAAATAAAAAAAGAAGAGATTGATAAATATTGACTGAATCCTCTCATGGATGTAAGAGATGAGATTATTATGTCCATTCCGAGAGGACGGAATTGAGCCCAGGATGAATAATTTGTCCTGGCCTCGCACAGTGCGTTGAACCCAGCAATGCTGCCTCAGTATTCATTCTTTTCGTCCAGAGATTCAGGCTCACAGAACTGTTCATTGCAAACAGATGAGAGCAAAGCAAAGTGGTAACTCCCAGGTAAGTTCTAGGCTGGCCATCCAAATGATGTAAATGAAATCCAACAGTAATAAACGCAAGAAATGGAAGAAAAGGAAACCAAGGAAATGGGAGGGGTTCGGGTGGACGCTGGATAGGAACACATATCAGAATCCAGAAGTCCTCTCCTGACTAACCAAGGTATTTCTGGCTTTCAATTCTGAAGACTCACCTAGAAAAGGGACCTCTGGTTGGAAACATGATGCATGCTCTTCTCATGGTAGAAAGGTATCGAAATCAACTGCATCAATCATGATGTGCTTTAAACTGATTAACTGGCATAGTTTTGGTTGTACAGAAGATGTGCAAGTGAAACTAGAAATTCTTATTCCCACCCAAGAGTGTTTATTTTGCCTATGAGAGGTCACTGAGGGAAAATTACCAAGAGACTAGAGAGCATAAGGAGAGGGCTTTGGATTTTCAAATTCTCATGCTCCACTTGTGAAGTTGTGCGTAGGAAACTGGAGTGCTTCCTTACCTGCCTGGACATCCTGTCTTACTAGTACAAAGGGAACAATGGCTATGATATTTGTCCTTATAATAGTGGGGTGAATATACTTCACCGTTGTGTGCCTTAGAGTGCTTTACCACGCATTATCAATTTTCTTTACTTCTATATATCTTTGTAAGTAATCAAGTAAAAGTATTCCTCACTTATTTCACTTTGTGGTAACCTTTTCCTTTCTGTATGTTCTCCAGTATAAAAAGGAAATTAAACTTGAAAGTGAGAAAACCAATGAAACTGGAAATTACACTATTTCAGCTATTATATGACATACCTACAGGTTTTCGTGGTATTTAAATTAAGGATAAAGAAGCATTTTTACCATGACCCCAAATTTAAATCTTTGGATCGAAGACGAGAAGTGGAAAGATGATGGATCAAACGGAAGAATGATCTGCATGGCCCTATGGAGAACACCCACATATGCGTCTGCCACCAGCTAATTTTCAGAAGCAAGTTTCACATCTTCCCTTTCCTGGAAGGAAGTTCTGTGCATACAGCTCCCCTGTGTAGCACACTCTAAAGTGGAAACTAAGTAATGTGGGGTTTTTTGTTGTTGTTGTTGTTTTTGTTTGTTTTTGGTACCGGGGATTGAACTCGGGTCCTTGTGCTTGCAAGGCAGGCCACCGAACCGCTGAGCTAAATCCCCAGCCCCAGCAATGTGAATGTGTACCGAGAACAACAAAGTTTGGAAAGACAACGATGGGGATGTATCCTTGCCTTTTTTGCCTTCTTCTGCCTCATTGTAGCAAGCTGATCTCTGCTGATGAGTGAGAGCATTTGTGGGATTGAGTGACACAGTGGACCTTTCTCTACCTTCTAAATCAGGAGATGCGAACAGGAGCTGGAGTCGATGTTAGGAAACAAGTGAGGCTTGTCAAGATGCTATCTGAGTCCTGTGATTTCCTACACAAGGACTGAGAACAAATTAGAGAATGGAGCGCTTTGAAACATGAATCATCACCAAAATGCTTCTGGGCGTCTGTCCAATTTCCACTCACATAAAACCTCTCTTATTTCACCTTATGTGGTTTATCTCACTATAAGTAATTCACATTTTGATATCTATCATTGCTAATACTTGGCCTAGGCTGCAGCAGTGTCATCCGATATAAACTGGGTATGAGGCTTTAAAATGAATTAATGAGGCATTTCCGAGGACCACTCAAAGTTGTCTCTGGCCACTTTGGTTTGATTGATCTAGCCATAATTATTTCATGTGTATGATTTAACCCTAAATGACAGCAAGGTGAAAGTCTCCCTGAATTCCATTTTCCAAAGTTCACCTTTCTATGCTTCTCCTTTGTATTTCTGTTATTACTATTGTTTGGAATAGTAAAATGATGTTTCTATTTTCAGTTTTTTCATATTAAGAGACGAAAGAACGGAGGGCAGGGACAAGGGGAAAAAATGAGAATCAAGACTAATTATGTAAAGGTACAGGATCCCAATGATGAATGTAACTGTATTGTATCCCTAGATTGTACCAATAAATTTAATTAAAAAGAAAAGAGACGAAAGAAGTCTTCCATTAATAATCATGAAGAGTTTAGCTCATATGCCATATTCTTCTTCCTCTCTCCACTCCACAATATATTAATGTACTTTTCTTAGTTATAAACACTAAACTTTCCCGATTTCCACCCTATGATTTCTCTTCTTTTGTGTTGTGCAACAGATAAATTATTTCTTATTTTTAATCGCATTTACATTGCAATCTATTTTCAGCATTGAAAATGTCTTCGATAGGCTGAGCCATTTTGCAAACACTGTGTATCTTGCAATGGACTGAACTGTATTTTTTCTAATCCATAGGTAGAAATCCTAACCTCCGGGTCCTCAGAATATGATGATGTTGGGAATTGGGGTGATATATGAAAAAATGAGGCTGAAACTAGTCACTAGGGTGAGTTCTATTCCAATCTATCTGGTGTACTTAAGAGGAAACTTTCTAAACACCACCTTATTCTGATGTACACCTGCATATGGAAACAAACAAAAAAACTCAATTCAGCTCATTACAAGATACTTACAAAGTATTTCCTCACTGAATTAATCCATTGAAGAATTCTTCTAAATACTTAAATAGATTATAATTGAGAGACATCTGAAACCCTTCCATATCATTGGTGGGAGTGTAGACTAGAACAACCACTATTGACATTAGTATTGCAATTCCTCAAAAAAAAAAAAACTAAAGCTAGAAATTTCATTTGAAAGGGAGGGCAGGGGCATGGGGAAAAAATGAGAACCAAGACCTGTCATGTAAAAGTACAAGATCCCAGTGATGAATGTAACTGTACTGCATACCTAAAAAGTACCAATGAACTCACTGAGAAAAAAAGAAGAAATTTCATTTGACCAGGTATTCCCTCCTAGGGGTCAACCTAAGAGACTTGAGGACATCGCATTAGAGAGATATAGGTTTATAGCAGCTCAGTGTATAATAGGATAAACAGGAGGGAAGCATCCTAAATATCCACCAACAAACAATAAATAAAGAAAGTGCAGTATTTGTACACAAGGAATAGCACTCCCTCATATAAAAACCCAAAATATAAATAAAGAGCAAAATGAAAACTAGATCCTGGGAAATATGGAGATTCACCTTTTGCAAATCGGGTAAAGGAAAAGAGATGGAGGTAAGGCTACAGGAGGGGAGGACAAAGGGGTGAAACAATTAAGATGTGTTACATATCGGTACCGATTCTCTACACAGATAAAAAAAGAGGGAGAAAGAAGGATATGCTATGTGTTCTGAACTGTTCACAGTTTGCAAGAAAGGCGTTTGACCCATCTGTTAGTATGGGGAAAAAAAGAAACATAAACTTAATATTGAGAGATAATAATAACAGATAAAATGGAAAGTTTAGGAAGTGGTGGCCTCTGCAGAATGGGATTCAGGGAGATTTTTGAGTGACTGTTGTGTAGACTTAAAACAGACATGAATGAATTTCTGCTAGGTAAAGAAAACATGAAGGAAAAGTTCAGACATAGCAAGACTTAAGTGACCCTGGGCCATACCTCATTCTTTATTTATAAAGCTTCATAAGCATTTCACTTTGCTTGACATTGCTGCTGCCTGGGCTCAGAATTGGCAATTAAAGGCTTCAGGATAGCGATTACTTACAGGAACATAAACCACATAAGATAAGAGAAGTGGATTTGTGAGTGGAAACTGGAAAGATGCTCAGAAATACGTCTGTAAGAGCTCATGTATCAAAACCCGCTATTCTCTCATTTGTCCACAGTCCCTAGGAAGGAAACCAAATGGGCTGTATCGCTTGTTGATGAACAACACTTGTTCTCCAGGTTGTATTTAGGTCGCATAAGCAGCTCCTGATTTAGAGGACAGAGAAGAGATCTGCTGTGTCCGTCAGTCCCAGAAAGGCTTCCCTCCTTCAGCACAGATCTGCTTGCTAACTCCAGACAGGAGAATGCAAGAAAGGTAAGTGCATATAACATCATATTCCTTATTTTCAAACCTTGTCAGTTTTGTCTACGCTTATGAAGCTCTGTTTCTACTTTGGGGTGTTGTAGACCCGGGGTTCATGGAGCTTCCGTCAGGGAAAGGGAGAAGACATGAGGCTTTCATTTGAAAAGCGGGTTCTGGGAGCATCAAATATGTGTGTTCATAAAAGGGTTCTCTTGATGATTCTCCATTTTGATTCATCTCCCTACTCCTCTGGGATATTTCCAGGGGAAATTCTGCTTTTTCATTATAGAAAGAGCAAGGTTAACTGCAGGCATTTCACTCAAGAGCTGAGGTTTCTGAAATCTAGATTTTATTAGGTTTTTTTTTTTTGCCTTCATAGTTATTCTCCTTCATATACTTGTGAAGATGCCCAAAGGAAAAGGTTATCCAAAACTGAAATTACTCAGAAGCTTTTCTTTAGGTGTCTATTCAAGAAGAAAGACAGAATTAAGGGAAATTCACAGTCCACAGTTTAGCACCCTAACACAAGCATCGGTGAAGCAGGATGTCCAATCCTAAATTATAAAAAGAAGGGGTGAGTCATTTCTGGGGGAGACCATAGCCATAGCACCAGTTGTAACAATAGGAGGGGATGGCCAGGCAGGTACAAGCACTCTGCTGTTCAACTCACAACCACAAAGGCAGAGGTGAAATAAAGAGCAAAATAAGAGAAATCATAGGAAATAGGGAGGCAGATCTAAAATCCCTCTCCTTTTGCCCTCCAGGGTCCTGGTAGTGTTTCCTAGTGGCTCTAAAACACATATGCAAAATACACTGTCCTGGGTGGGAACAGAATTTCTAGTTTTCCAAACATATTTTCTTTGTTCAGGCCAAGGCTATGGCATCTTGGCTGTGTAAGAGAGGGCATGAAGCATCCATCTACTTCTTGTGTTTCTGCAGCAACAGGGGAGGACACATCCTCTTTCCTCCTGAAGAGGTGTCTTTTATGAGCAAGTCAATCAGGACTCCAATGCCATGACTGCCTCTGTAAGGAAGGAGAGGGTTTCTGGGTCTCGATAGCTGCTCCTATTTAACATCCACGCACAACTCACACCATTCCCATTTCATTGTCTTCCCTTTCTCTCAAGTATTTATTGATTCTAAGTTTTATTTAGTCCATAAAGTTGAGGTCCCACTTGGAAATGACTGCTCTGCATTTGCCCTCATCTGTTTGTAAGCAACAGCTCTCTGGTGCTGAGTCTACTGGTCACAGGGAAGGATCCTGAGCAGCACTGCTGGGTTCAGTTCACAGTGTGCGTCCAGGACAAATCCTTCAGTTTGTATCCTCCAACTCCATCTTCAGTAAAATGGAAATACTACTGTCATCCTATAGGTATTTCAGAGGATTCAAAGTGACAATGTATCTGTCCGTCACTTGTTAATAGTCACTCAGATATAAACTGGCCCTTTTGTTCCAGACATAAAGTGCATGAGCATGTTCTTTTACATTTGATGATCTGCACTTCTATTTCCTTCCAAAGATTCCTCACACACAAAAGCATTCATGTACAAACAGAATGAAAATCTCCAGGGAGATACTGTGGAGTCCATTTACATTGCACACCTCCCAGCACAACACTTAGCTGTCTTCCTTTGAATATTTTATACTTCAAATACTTCTTTTCAGTGGAAGACCAACCTCAACCTCAGTTACCCTTTCATCCTCTATAATATTGGGCATTTCTGTTTGAACTCAACTCCTACCCCACACTGTACATTAAAATGCTTCTATGTCCTCAACAAAGCCAATTTATGGACTCACTTTATAAATGCACATCAGAGGTCAACCATTTGTCTGTGTTCCTAGGGACACCAGTGAAGAGCTTCTGAATGTGAGTGCAGCCATCGCAGATGGTGGCACAGAACACACAACAATGAATCGGAGTGCTCCCGAAGCTGGCAGCCTTTGGATGATGATGCTCGTGCCTGATTTGCTCCATCTGAAGTAATTTCTTTAAACACACTATTCTCCCCAAAATAACTATGATAAATGAAATTTTTATCATCTTAACTGGCTATTAAAATATCTTTAATTCGCCTTCCTTTCGTTAAATTTTTCAATTTACTTCAAATGATCTACTACCATTATATTCTTCCTTCATGTGTTTATTCACTAAGTTACTACTGAGAATGTCACACACCACATTAAAACCTGGGGGAAATGAAAGACCTCTATCTTTAATGGCTGACACACTGAGCCATTTTAAACCCACCATGACCAGCCATCATCACAATGTGCTTGTAAGAGGCTACATCCCTTTCACGTCTCTACAACCTCTCCCGTATGGATAGAGAATTCTGGTCATGAGAATCGTCTGGTTTGTTTCTGTCTTCTTGCAGCACTTCATGTAGGGATAGTAACTGGACCATGACACAGCAATACTTGGGTTCACAATCCTTCCTTAGATCCTGTCCTTGACTGTTCTCTTCCTTAGAAAGAAATTCTGAGACACGTCCTAACAGCTGGCAGGAATTGTTTGGGTCAGTATGATTAGACTATAGAATATTTGCCTCTCATAGAGGATCTATACTGCAGTAGAGAGAGCCCAGTAGTCAGAACCCACAGCATGGGTTTGCATCTTCATTCCAGGACTCCCAACCACTAATTATATAATCTCGGCCAGACTTTGTCACTTCCCCAGCAACACAAAGACAGCAGTTCTGATATATTAAGGTAAGGGAGCTGACGAATAAGAGCGTGAAACAGGTGCTGAGTACTTTTTGTATTCTTAGGGACACCTGTGGAGAGTCTCTGACCTCGAATTCAACCATTCAACAAGAAATCACACCAATGAACGTGAGTGTTCTGGATTTTCGCTTTGACAGGATAATACTGACCCTGGAGTGGCTGAACATTATCTTCACTCTGGTTGGGCTGGCAGGAAACGCAGTTGTGCTCTGGCTCCTGGGCTTCCGCATGCGCAGGAACGTGGTCTCTGTCTACATCCTCAACCTGGCAGGAGCTGACTTTCTCTTCCTGGGCTGCCACCTCACAGGCTCTGTGAATGACCTTCTCTATGCCTTCAATTTCACCTCTGGCACAATTTACAGGTTTTTATTCCCTTTGATTATGTGCTCCTACATCACTGGCCTGAGCATGCTCAGTGCCATTAGTGCTGAGCGCTGTCTGTCTGTCCTGCGGCCCATCTGGCACAGACACCGCCGCCCAAGACACATGTCAGCTGTCATATGTGCTCTGCTCTGGGCCTTGTCCTTGCTACTGAGCGTCCTGGTACATGTATATTGTTACTTATCAGTTGGGTTTTCCTGTTATCCATGTCCTACAATGTCTTTCATCACTGCTGCATGGCTGATCTTTTTGTTTGTGGTTCTGTGTGGGTCCAGCCTGGCCTTGCTGGTCAGGATTCTCTGTGGCTCCAGGAGGCTGAGACTGACCAGGCTGTATGTGACCCTCGGGCTCACAGTGCTGGTCTTCCTCCTCTGTGGCCTGCCTGTAGGCATCCTTCTGTCCCTGTTGTCCTGGTTTACAAGTACCAGTGACTTTATTTACTATAGTACCATTACTGTGCTCATGTCTGGTATGAACAGCAGCATCAACCCCTTCATTTACTTCTTTGTTGGCTCCTTTAAGCAGAAACAGCACGAGTGGCAGAAGGGAAAATACCTGAAATTGATTCTCAAGAAAGCCTTAGAGAGTGTAACTGAGGTGGAGACAAGTGGACAAATGCGGTTTTCCTCTGGATAGTGTGGAGAGGTCAGGATTCCTTCCCATTAGTGTTTCTAGGGGTTCGTTCCTGGAAGTAGAACCTCTGTAAGACTGAAAACATGATTGCGTAAGGTCAAACACTGACACAGATATAGATAGTATGGATACACGTATAAATAAAGTTATAAACACATACATTTACGTATGAAAATACACATGCACGTATGCTCACAAATGCACTTTTATTTAACTATAAGCATTTGTCACCCACCAGGAACTCCATCTTTGCAGCAGCCATAGCGAGAAGCCATACTCTCCTCACGTCCCTAAGCCATGATCTATCTGCCCCATTTTGCATGCAATCTTCATAGAGATAAAGCTATCAAGATCACTTCTTCTCTGTGAATTCCTGAACACAGATAATTTTTGGCCCATGTTGGCTTGGATTGGCTGTGCAAATCCATCATTTCCCTTTTTATTGGCACCTTTAAGCACTCACTGTAACTGCAGACCTCAACCTGCTTCTACGGGAGGCTCTGTCGGACTCACCTGAGGAGGAGGACTGTGAGGGCAGCTTTGCCCCAGGAACCCTGGACGCCTGGGAAGCAGCAGGGAGCAGTGAAGAGGACCCTCTTCATCAAACCTGGCTTTTGGAATGAACACTGCCCTGCCACGCTTGACTGCTCCTCTCCCAGGCTCACGCCTCTGAAATCCTCAGTGATTCCTTGGGGTCTTGAACTGATTTATTTCAATGCAAAATGTCAGGTTTCTTCAGAGAAAGCTCTATGTTAGTGTGTTCTACCTTACTTTAAAAGTAGAATACTGTATGGCTTTCTAGTAAAACTATATAATATCTGCTCTAAATCCTTTTTTTGGACTTTTTCATTTTCAGTTTCATTTCAATGGAAATAATCACCTTCTCAGTCCCAATAACTCTACAGATGATGCTATAGACATGATGGTTTAAGATAAATAATCCCATACTTCTGCTAGACTCTGCTCTTCTAGAATCATATTCCATCCTGCGATTGGGACATTATTGAAAATTATCTGCATGGTTTAGAGTGAATGTGTCTATGAGTCTCACTACATCATCAGGTCTTTTGGAAAACAATGTATTTAACAATAACATTTGACTGCATTTGAACAGTCCAATAGATTCATGAGAAATCAGGAGTAATTTGTCTCTGATAGGGTGCAAAGCTATTTTTGGATTCTGGTTATGAAAAGCAAGTCCTTCATCTTTGAAAACTGGTGTTCAATTAGGTCTTACCCAGAGTGACATAAGTCTAGAAGTAATGGAACAAGTCACAGTTTAACATTTGACTTTCAAGGTTTATATCAAAGTGGAAACTACCTCTGACAACATGTATTAACATTTTAAAGATCTATTAAGTTTCAGAAGATGAAGTAAGTCTCAAGATTTAGCAGCAATATTTTGGCTCCCTTTCCTTCAGTCCAGTTCTTAGGCCTCATGGGGGTTAGAATTAAACACAACTGATCTTCCCATAGTCATACAAATTATATTAGTAGAACCTGGGTCCAGGACAGAGTTTAGGATTATTTAGCACCAGTGGCTACTCATTCTATGAAGAACTCAAGCACACAGAAAGAATCACCCCATCAGGATATGTAGACACAGCAAAGCTCTGCAGATCACAGCTTTGATGCTGCTCCCCAGACACACCTCAAAGAGGCAAGTTCAAAAATGAACTTTCAGAATACAGAAGACAGTAACATGTAGCTTTGAAAATGCCCCGACTAATATTTTTCAATGTTCCCAGTCAAATATACCCATGGCTGTCACACCCCAGCACAGTACACAGAAGTCAGGTTCCCTGGCTCCAGATCAAATGGTCTCCCAGTCCACCACAGCGAATCCTCTGCCATACACAACATCCACACACAGCAGTGTGGCTACAAGTGAGGGATCCTCCAGGGCTGAGAAACAGGAACAATAGGAGATGCAGTGAGTGCACAGGCAGACTGCTTTGTTTTGATGTCATCAGCCCTGCTTGGCAATTATTCCATAGTAAGTCATTGCCTCATTTGTATAGCTTTGGCTGAAGAAATCTCCTTCATAGGGAGCCCTGTGGATGAAATACAAGAGAGAAAGAAAGAAAGAATGCATAGCTAATGTAAGTCAACATTACATTGCTCACCAACAAATTAAACATTAAGCCTTTTGTACTTTGATAGGGAGGATATACCTTAGTGTGACTAGTGATTAGAAATTTAGAAATTAAATCCAGCAAATCTTATAGAAACTCTTTTAAAATGTGTTTGATATAGGACATTGATTTTTAGATCACCTCACATTTCTCAGGTCATGTTATACATTTGAAAAAGTAATAGACACATCTCCATAATATGGCGATACCTCAAGGACCTGGGACTAGAGGTTCCATTTGACCCCGCCATCCCTCTGCAGGTATCTTTCCAAAAGAATTAAAGAAATCATACTACAGTGATATATGCATACCAGTGTTGATAGCGGCACAGTTGGTAATAGCTAAAACTTGGAAACAGCCCATCTGCCCGTCAGTTGGAGACTGGATAAAGATGTGGTTTTTCTATAAAATGGAATACTACTCAGCTATAAAGAATGAGAAATTAGATTCATTCATAGGAAAATGGATACATACTGAGGATGTACTCCTAAGTGTAATAAATAAGGCACACGTGTAAATGCTGAATAGTTTCTCTGGTGTGAAAAGCTATAATGGTACATAAGATCCTAATGAGATAATTGACCATATGAAATAGGAATAAAAGGGCTAAAGGTGTAGGGAAAATGAGAAGGGTAGGGGAAAGGGAATAAGGGAAAAGAAAAAATATGAGAAAATGAAAAAATGGAAACAAAGTGTTTGTAAATGGGAAGGGGATGAGGGGGTGAAGGGAGGGCAGGGACAAGGGGAAGAAATGAGAACCAAAGCCTGTCGTGTAGAGGTACAAGACCCCAATAACGAATGTAATTATATTGTATACTTAAAATAGACCAGTAAACTCAATAAAAGAAAAAAATAATAATAATAGACACAAATTTCAGAATCTCTGAGGAACCACATAGAGAGATGTGATGCAGACTGGCCTGTCCTTGTATTTCATATTCATTTCTTCCTTTGTAAATAAAAACTAGTGGTAAAAAAATTTTCAATGCCGAATGTTACCAGTGGAAGATAAACGTTTACTATATTGTTTTGTGTCCTGAATGCCATAGACTTCTCCACAATCAGCCCTGTGTACATATGTAATCAACATAATATTCACCTGGGTAACCATCAACCCCCAAACTTGTCCATCACCCTTATCATCTTGCTTTAACCTGCCATCCACACCATTCTCAGCATTCATTCTGACCAAGGAGTCCCTCATCTCGTCATTACCCACGTTGGTATGAGCTCAGTATCTCAAATTTCACATCAGAGTGCCCAATGCTCTTCTCCTACCCAGAAAACTCTTTCTCCTAGAGCCTCAGCTCCCAGGCCCTTCCTAACCCATGCACATTCCGTCAAGTCTCTGGACCAATGTGTCTCACTTGTCACCACTTGCATCCTTGTCACCACTTGCATACTTGTCGCCACTTGCATCCTCGCCACATTTTGTTTCTCTCTTCTGTCGTTAAAATCTCGGCCTTTCACACACTCCCCACCCGTGCCATACTCTCCACTGCCAATTTCACACACAGAATCCACCTGGTTTAATCCAGTTCTCCTGCATTCTCTGTGTATTTCTGGAAGTCTGTGTGGCCAGAATGGTGCTGCTTTCTTTCAGCTTGTGGGTGGAAACTATGCAGTTCTTAGCACAGACAAATTTTGAAGGAGAAATAATTATTGTTCAGTGCTATAGTCTTAACTAATAAAAGATTTAAGAGCAATGTCTGTAATAAATTTTTTCTTCACAGAATAGCATCTTGGAAAATATTCACCTTTATTTTGACACATCTCTGTGGCATTTAGAAAGAAACTTTGGCCCACACTGCTGCTTGAATATAAGAAATGAGGGCCAGGCACTGAGGTAGGCCCTTAAGTAACAGCTAAGAGCTTGTGCTTGATTATTAGAAGGTTTCCCAGCCCAGTTTGCCTCCCTTCGCATTTCTGGTAAGGAAGAAGCTGCACAACAGTAACAGCTTACAGGACAGATGACAGGGTGTGATAGTGGTGGACAGAGGCTGAGATACAGAAGCAACGTTAAACCAAATGTTGAAAAGCACATCAAGAGGAACATGACTCAACATGCTCAGCACGCTTATTTTCTAGCAGGAAACCAAAGGGCTGTGCAGTATCTTGATAAGTCTCATTTAAGTATTAAACATCTCTCCAGTTCCTGAGGGCGATTCTCAAGGGCAGAGTTGTGTCTTCTAGAGAAGAAAAGTTCCACAGGAGTCAACACAAGCCACCTTGTCATATCCAGCAAGAAGAATGTAGGAAAGGCAAGGGTTTTTGTTCAACTTCTTCTTTTTCTTTTCTTTCTTTTTTTTTTTTTTTTTTTTTTTTTTTTTTTTTTTTTTTTTTTTTTTGTTCCAGGGATCGAACTCAGGACCTTGTGCTTTGGAGGCAGGAGGTGGAACCAATTGTCCCAACCCATCATACAATTGTTTAAAAGCCACAATTATTCCTTTCTATTTAGTGAAAATTTATAAAAATCTGAGCTAGAGAGGTGCATTCAGTGAGCCACAGGCCTACAGGAGGAGTAGACACAAGACCTGAAAGATCCCTCCTGGTAATTTTACAGCTAACAGGGTGACAGTGAAGGATTCAAATCTGAAAGCCAAGATGAATACTCAGGATCCATCCTGATCTATTTAATCAATCATATAGCCCCTCTGGGAATCCTTTCCAGCTACTGAGCTCAAAACATAGTACTTTCTCCTCAAGAAACTAGACTTTTAGGTCAGCCAGATGTGAGGTAATTATAGTGCACATCAGGTAGCTCAGTCTAATTGCAGATTTGAGTGAAGTCTGCAAAGTCAGAGAGGCCTGTAAGCTGTGCAACCTGAACTCAGAGCAAAGGCAGTGCCAGCTATCTGCACAAGCTGCAAACATGATTTGCCTTTCCCAGGTCATTATTAGCTTATCCACTGATGATGACAGGTTAGACCACACAGTGAAGGGCTACTCTTCCACAGAACTCCAGTGAAACTGTAAGAAGTTCACACAGAACTATTTCCACAAATAACCAACAAGCCCAACAAGTTGTATAAGAATTACAAAGACTAGAGAAATCAAGGCACCTTCAAAAGTAACTAGGCAAGCCCCAACCGTGGGCTGTAAACAAAGGAAAATCTGAAATGATATGAAAATAATGCAAGATAATCCTCTTTAAAGAGGCCAGTGAGCTTCAAGAATATAAAAGATAAAAAAATTAAGGAAATTTTCAACTTGTGCCCAGCCTGGGTGATTTAAACACAGTGAGATCCTATCTCAGAGGAAAATATAAAAAAGGGGCTATGGAGATCGTGCAGTGTAGAGTCCCTGTGTTCAATCCGGACTAATGCACAAAAATACTGTTATTTCTAGTAAAATGGATGGAATCAGAGGACACATATTACTTGAATTAAGCCAAGAAGACAACTGAAAGACCATTGCCTCATGATATCAATAACATGTGAAAGCTGATAAAGTTGACCTTACAGAAGTTAGGAGCAGAATTGTAGCAGAGTCTGGGCAGACTGAAGAAGAGAAAGGGACAGGGAAGGTCAGATCAGCATGTACTGATAGATAAGAGAAATCACTCTGATATTCTTTTGCTCGATTAGATGATGGCAGATAATAACTATATACTGTAGCTCAAAAATTGGAAGAGTTTGAAAATTTAATCATAAAGTAATGACACCCTAGATTATACATATTACTATCCTAGTTTGACTTTATGAAAATTATACATATATCAAAATGTCCCTAAGTACTCCAAAATATGTCTAATATTTGTGATTTTTAATAAAGAAGAAAAACACAAACAAAACAAGATATTCACAAAGAAATTATGACAATAAAGATGCAAATGATCATTAATGCAATAAAAAGCAAAATATATAATAGAATCTTTCAACAGCTCCTTTAATCATATTGAAAAGAGAATTAGTGAGAATAAAGACAATGCATTTGATATAATCGGAGAAGCCATTAGAATAAAGTAATGAAAAAATGAATAAAACACATGGGTCCTGTAGGATATCACTGAAAGGCACAATAATATGCATAATATATAGCCAAAGAGGAGAGAAAAGACAAAAATAGAAAGCATATTTTAAAAGATAATAAATGAAAATATTTTCTAATCTAACCAAAGAGTCTATGTTAAGATCCAGAATGTGTAGAAATCTGCAACAAAATTGATAGCAAAGAGGGGCTCATTGCAACATAAAGCAGCAATCATAATGACGAAACTCGTAGCAATAACAAACTTCAGCAGAGGTGGATTTGAGTCCATATTCCAAGAATCCTCCGCTCTGTGGTTACTTCATCCCTCCATTCCTCTGCTCCTCCCCTTTGAAGAGGAGACAGTAGTTCCTGTGTAGGACAGAGCCCCTGCAGATTAGATATCATTAAACAGATCTCAAGTCTTGTTTCTGTTCCCTTGGGCACCAGCAGGGGACTCTGTGCAGGGATCCACCCATCCCTGGGTGGGGAACAGCACACACAGCCATGTATGTAAATAACCCGGCCCCTCCCCAACTGGTGTCAAGAAGTCCCTGCCTTGGGTTGCTGGTGCTTGTGGTGATGGGGGTGAGGGATAAGGAAGCATCCAGTATTTGTGCTCTCGTTCCTGGGCTCTGTCTGCGTAGGAAAGCCTTCTCAGTCTAAATTTTAAAACATGCTGTGGCTGACTATGTCCTTTGCAGCGGCTTTATTCCTTCTGTGAATTAGATCAACTTCCTCCATCCCCCATATCCACTGCCCACATCATTCTGTATCTCACCGTTGGCCCCAAATACCGCCTGTGCACCCTGCACCCACTCTGCTTCTGCTGCCTCCATGCTAGAAACCGCTCAGCCGTCAGGGGTGACTCCTGTGGGCCCTGCCACGGTGCAGTCCATGCTGGGACGGTTCTAATACTAATACGTCCTGCTTGGGGATTTGGAAGATGATTGGTGAAGGACAGTTGCTTTTATGGAAACATTATGTCTCATGTGATTGGTGTCTCTCTGGGTCCAGCCTGGTCCTATGGGTCAGAATCTCCTGTGGCTCCTGATAGAGGCAGCTGACAGGCTGCGTGTGATGGTCCTGCCCATGGTGCTGGTGCCCCCCTCCTTGTTGCCTGAATTTTGATAGCCATTTGTTGTTTTTAAAATTAATTTTATTGGTACATTTAAGGTATACAATGTAATGACATTCATTGGAAATTTGCACCTTTACATAATCCATCTTGGTTCTCATTTTTTCCCCATTCCCCTGCCCTCCCTTCAACCCCTCCACCCCTCCCTATCTACAAAGATTTTGTTTTCATTTTTTCTTTTTCTCATATTAATTCCATTCCCTTCTTTCTTTCACCTACCCCTCCCACTTCCCCATCTCCTTTAGCCCTTTTCTTCCTATTTTCACATTATCTATTATACATTTTGATTCTTATTTACACTTTCACTTTCTCACACTAGAGAAACTATTTGGTATTTACACATGTGTGTCCTATTTATTTCACTTAAGAGTATTCCTAAATGTGAGTCCATTCAGCTATAAATGTCTCTAATTTCTCATTCTTTATGACTGAGTGGCACTATGGTTTATTAAACACACACACACACACACACACACACACACACACACACACACACATCTTTATCCGTTCTCCTGTTGACGGGGAATTGGGCTGCTTCCAAGTTTTAGCTATCACAAATTATGCTGCTATGAACATGAGTGCACATATATCTATATATCAATGATTCTTTTAATTCTTTTGGGAAGATACCCAGTAGAGGAATAGCTGGGTCAAATGGGATTTCCTATCAGTTCTTTGAGGTATCTCCACACTGATTCCACATTGGTTGCACCAGTCTACACTCCCACCAGCAGTGGAGCAGGGTTGATAGCCATTTGTTCTTAATCCTTGGACTTCTGATCCCTTGATATGAGCTCCCTTTTATCATTTCTATGCTTAGGTGCCTTCTCCTATATTACCAAAGAAGCCAACCCCGTCATAAAATTGCTCCTTGTGACATGTAGGCAGATGTTGCATCTGCACAACCTCAATCTAGTTCTCCAGGGGGCTCTGCAGGACACTCCTGAGATGGATGGATGTGCAGGATGTATATGGAGGCAGCTGCCCTCAGGGACCTCTGCAGATGTCAGAAAGATTAGCTCAGTGAGGAAGGAATTTATCCTAGTCAGTCAGGTGTGTTTTGAGTTTCCACATTGCCCAGATAAATGCAATACTCAGGCCTCTGAAATGCCTCAGTGATTCCCTAGGGAATCCAAGCCCATTCATTTTAACCTGTATGTTCTTCTTTTCTTTGGACAAAACAGTGTGATATGAGCATCTTCATCCTTTTTTTCATTTTTTATTTTAATTTTCAGTGCCAGGGATTGAACTCAGGACCTTGCACTTGCAAGGCAGGCACAGTGCCACTGAGCTAAATCCCGAGCCTCTTCATCTTTATTTGACATCAACATATTTCTCTTTTTCCACTGAGATACTGATACTTTTCTTTGCAAATTTTGTTCCAGTGTAAAGAATCTCACTATGTCTGTGTCAATACTGTTCAACGCATAATTCAGGTTGGATTAAGATTCAAAATGCTAGCTTCACTTTAACTTAGCTAATTATTTAAGCACTTCATTTCCAAATACATTCATACTCAGAGATGGTTTGTAATTAGGAGTTTGACATCTGAATACTGTAGGAACAAAACTCTACCTATCAAAAGTCTTTAATTGATATTTGCAGAATTAACCTGTTGTATAATTTTATTATTTGAAAAAATGTAATTTGAATGTCATTACTAAAAAATGATAGTAAATTTGCTTGTAGCATAAAGGACAAAATAAGAAATATTAGAATGACACTGTTCTGAGTATTAATACTAAGTGGAAATAAATAACAAATAAATAAATAACAAATTTCATTAATTGGTGAGAAGAAAAGGTTACCTCATATATGCTAAATGCTACATTTCATAAGGGAGAGTCAATCCACTTTTCTTTCTCCTTAAAAATAGAAATACAATCTCTTCATTCAATGCAAAAGGTAATAAGAGAAATAACACTGACAAGGGTGGCAAGTATTGGCCTGTTGAGAATGAGTTCAGGGAGAGTGTCACTCTGTAGTAAATTCTCTGTATTTTAAAATATGTATATGAGTTAATTACCATTAGATCAGAAAATACACCAGAAGAAAGGAAGTCAGACCACGCTAAGCAGCTAATGACACCAAGACAGACTTTGTCCTTTAGTTTTGAGGACTCACAGGCAAGGTCGCAGTGCTTGCCTTTGCTTGTTCCCTGAGATCATCATTAGGAATTAAGGCTCCTGAGTAACAGTTACTGACAGAGAAGCAGATCAGATAAGTTAGGATGGGGAGGCTGATACGTGAGTACTCATGGACTACAGAATATTATTGATATGGTCATAAAGGACCTGCGAAGCAGCAGAGATAACCCAGGAGTTAGAGTCAGCAGAAGTTGTGCACAGCAAAGGAAACTTAGCAGAGTGAAGAGACATCCTACAGAATTGGAAGCTTGCCAGCTACTCCGCACACAAAGGAATATATTTAGAATATATAAAGAACTCAAAATGTTAGACTCTCCCCTTTTAAAGATCCAATTTTTTAAATGAGCATCTGAAATGGATAGAGATTTCTTAGATGCAGAAATACAAATGGCCAATAAATAATTGAAAAAAATGTTTAACATCGCTGGCCATTCTAGAAATGAAAATTAAAACAATACTGAGATTCCTTCTCACTACAGAAAGAATGTCTACCATCAAGAAATCAACTAAACAAATGCTTGTATGGATATCAGGAAAAAGGAACCTTTCTCCATTGTCAGTGGGACTGTAAACCGATATAACGACTATGAAAATCACTATGAAGATGGCTCATAAAACTAGAACTTCCATTTGATCCATCTACTCCCTTCTTAGGTATCTTCCCAAAAGAGTTAAAGATACATACCACAGTGACGTATGCACACCCATGTATATAGCAGCACAGTTTATAATAGCTAACTCTAGGAAACAGCCTATATGTCCATGAACTGATGAATGGATAAAAAAAAGATGTGATATTTATATACAGTGAAGTATTACTCTACTATACAAAGGATAAACTTGAGTCATTTGTAAGAAAATGGATGCACCTTGAAATCATAATGTTAAGCCAGGTAACAAAGACACACAGGCTTGAATATCACATGATTTCTCTTATATGAGAAGCCTACTATATAAAGTGCAAAAAAAAAAGACCAACAATAGGAATGAAAGAGAGAAAAAAATGTTACTTTAATTCAGTATGGATAAATCTAAAAG
>NW_022900928.1:11484486-11518223 GCF_012274545.1 Fukomys damarensis
ATATATGAAAGATAAATAATAGCGAAAAGAGTATTATAAACCAATTCACACAATATACCTAAAAGTATTCCTTGACTTAGTACAACTGTCTTGCATGTTTTATATATTATTTGGCCTATTAGTCTGGTTTTCAATCTATATGTATAATAATTAACTTCATAGGGTCTTATAAGATAAATAAATGAATGTTACGCTGGAAAAATAAAAGGGGACAAGTGGAAGGGGAAAAGAATAGAATTGAAAGGTGTTATGTATTTGCACTGATCCTGTACACTGAATGTAAAAATTATGTACTGCAAACATGTATTAATAAATTTTAAAAATAGTCAATAAAGACCAGAATTGGGTCCAAGTTTTAGGACTCCCCAGCCTTTGCAGATTCCTTAATTTCTGCAAGGCTTGGTTTCCTCCCCTGTGACACAAGCATGGTAATTTCCAAATACCATCATGGTCCTGAGAATTATAAATCATGCAACAGGTGCCCTTCTGTTCCCAGGGGCACCACTGGGGAGCTTTTGAGCATGAGTCAAACCATCTTGAGAGGCAACTCAACCTTTAATTCATCTTGTACACTAGTGAACATGATCCTGGATGCACTGACAGTCATCTTTGCCCTGGCAGGGCTGCCTGGAAATGTGATTGTGCTTCTGTGTGAGCAGGAACCCCATCTCAGTCTACATCCTCAACCTGGCTGCATCGGACTTCCTTTTTCTCTGCTGCCTTCTTGGATTCTACCTATGGGAACTCATTGACTACTTTGACTTCAACTACTACAACTACATACATGCTGTGGGGATGTGGTTCTACAGCATGGGCCTGTTCATGCTCAGTGCCATTAGCAGGAAGCGTTGCCTTGCAGTCCTGTTCCCCATCTGGTACCGCTGCCACCACCCAAGACACACATCAGCTGTCGTGTGTGCCCTGCTCTGGGCTCTGTCCCTACTGCTCACCATGCTGTTACACATCTCATGTAGCTCTGTTTGAAAATGATGAGCTATGTTGGAGAATGCCAGTGATCATAGTCCCATGTCTGATATTTGTATTTCTTATTCTCTGTGGGTCCAACCCGGCCTTGTTGGTCAGGATGCTCTGCAGCTCCAGCAGGTTGTCACTGACCAGGCTGTATGTGACCATCGGGCTCACAGTTCTGGTCTTCCTCTTCTGTGGCCTGCCTGTAGGCATCAGGGGGGCTTTGCAAGCCACGGTTGGTTTTCAAATTCAGTTTTCAACCTGTAAGGCCCTTGTAGGGGCTGCTTATTTGCTGTCTAGTATTAACAATAGTGCCAACCCCATTATCTACTTCTTTGTTGGCTCCTTTAAACACAGACAGCAACAGTTGCAGCAGTGGCAGTCCCTGAAGTTGGTCCTCCAGAGGGCCTTGGAGAACATGGATGAGGGGAACGAAAGTGGGGAAAGTCTTCCTCAGGCAAGTGTATAGCTGTCAGGATCTCCTCAATGTAGTGATTCCGTACTTCCATCAGCCACTCAGAGAGGTATCCCTCTAGAAGATGACATGTATAATTGTGAAAGGTCACACCCAGTATGGATATAGAGATACAAATAGAGGCATTTGCCCATTTATCTATGTATTGTATGTGGCAGCTTTCACAAGCAACACAGTCAAATAGCTACAGCAGAGACCAGGTTACTGCAAAGATTAAAATATTTACTAATTGTGCTATCACTCACTCTGTATGTGTGCATACACGCATACACATGTGTTCCCCTCACAAAGACACATATGAATGCTTTTTATAATACAACTATAAGTTCTGGTTACATTATTTGGGTAAAGATGTCTCTTTCTCTCAGGCTGGAACATCAAATCTATAGGAAACTAGTACCAATAAACATAATCCAAGACTCAAGAACATCAACTACAGCCCCATACAGTCTCTCTCAATGCCTGCAAATTAGATAATATGGGGATTCTTTAGGTTCTCCATCTGGTAACTTGTCTCCTTTCACCAAAGAACTAAAAACACAGCAGGTCCAGCAGTCAAAGAAGTTCAGAGCCTGACAAAGAGTAGCTGGAGGGGTTTCAGGACTAGCTGTTAGCCCATGCCAATGAGGAAGCCAACAGGGAAGCAACATGTGTGAGAATCCTAGTCTGCTTGAACCAACTATAGCAAATGAAAACTACATTGCTGCTATTTCCATTCCACATCATGAAATCTTGATCCCCAACCTAATTAGAATCTTAACAAAAAGGAAATCTGGGAAATGTAGTTACTGTAGGTCAGTTGATACTTTCAAATAATCCCAGCCCATTTATTGTCAACTTGATGACCTTTTGCCCTCTTCATACCATAGACAATAGCAAATAGAGACAATGTTTGCTCTCTCTCTCTCTCTCTCTCTCTCTCAGTATAATTATCCAATGCATACTCCCAAAGGTACAATTTTACAAAGTAATACATCTTGCCCATAATTACAACAGCATATATCATTTTATGAATCCCCTTTTTAGGATGATTGCCCATTTTTTGAGACTCTCTTTCTACATTTGTCATTAAATTCTTTATGTATTCTAAATTTTAAAAATACTCTCTTCTTTACTTACACTTCCTCAAAGGCAAGCTCACTTTGGTTGCTATTGCTTTGAGTCTGGATTCATCATTTATAATTAAAGGCTCCAGAGTAGCAATTACTTACAGGGAGATAAAACAGTTAAGGTGGGATGTGAGAAGCTGATATGTGAGTGGAAATTAGATAGATATTCAGAAACATCTCTATGAAGAACTGTGTCACAAACTGGTCTAGTCCCTAAGTTGCCCAGAGTCCCTATGCAGGAAACCAGGGACATTCAGCATCTTGACAAACCTGGTTTGGTCATTCACTTTGACTCCAAGTCCTATTGGACTCTCCTGATTGAGGTAGTAAGTTCAAGACCATCCTGGACTACATAGTGAGCCCCTGCAAAAAAAAAAAAAAAAAAAAGTATTTCAGAAACAAAACCTTGAAAACTGCTCCAGCTTCTGAGACCATCTGGATGGGTTTCTCGGCTCAGTGTCCCTCCACATCTTCAAGGCCAGTGAAGTGGCCTCTGCCTGACACTCTTCCATTATCACCTCTCATTCTCTGATCAAGCTGGCAAATTTCTTCACTTTTGGAGATTTAGGGGATTAGATCGGGCCCACCTGGGATAATTATCCACCAAGATAATTTCTCCATTTCAAGTTTAGGGTACCTTTTAAAGGCATAGATTCTGAGACCAGCATGGCAGAGGAGACTGACAGCAGCTTGTGACCCTCTGATAGGCCTACCCCTTCAGCCCAGTGGGCTAAAGGAGCCCAGATACATTGGTGCCAACATAATGGTGTTCATGCCCCACCCACCCCACGAACAAGAGAAAAAGGGCCTCTCTGAGGCTCCTAAATGAAAGCACACTACCTCATAGAACATGTTTAAGTAAATGCAAAGGAATTGAAGTGTCCTGTGTATATTATCAGACCATAGTGTAGTTAAACTAGAGATAAATAGCAAAAGAAACTACAAAAACTTCACAAACACATGGTAACTGAATAACACTTTCCTGAACAACCAATGGGTCACAGAGGAAATTAAAGAAGAAATTAGACAACTTCTACAAATAAATAATAAGGCCAATACAACATACAGGAATCTATGGGTCACAGTGAAAGCCATTCTATGAGAGAAATTCATAGCAGTAAATGCCCATAGTAGGAAAACTGAGTGAGCTCAAATAAACAACTTAATGTTTAACCTTCAGCTTCTAGAAAAAGAAGAGCAAGACAAGCCAAAAGCTTGTACAAGGGAGGAAATTATAAAGATCAGAGCAGAAATCAATTGCAATGGAGACTAAGAGAGTGATACAAAAAAAAAACAATGAATTGAAGTGTTGGTTTTGAAAGAATAAATACAATCGATAAACCCTTAGCCAACTTTATCAAAAAAAGGAAATAAAAGGCTCAAATTCACACAATTAAGAATGAAAAAAGGTGAAATCAAAGGATCATCAATACTTACTTTGAAAACCTGTACTCTAATAAAATGGAAAATACAGAAGAACTGGACATATTCCTACATATATATGAACTTCCAAAGTTGAACAAAGAAGATATAAAAAGTCTAAACACCCCAATTACACCAGTGAAATTGAAAATGTAATTAAAACATTAGGAACAGAGAAAAGCTCAGGTCCTGATGGATTCACTGCTGAATTCTACAAAACATTTAGAGAAGAACTATCATCCCTACTCCTTAAGCTCTTCAATGAAATTGAAAGGGAAGCAATACTCCCAAACAACACCAGACATACTCAGCTACTTCCTCTTTGACAAAGGAACCAACCATCCTCAATGGAGGAAAGATAGCCTTTTTAATAAATGGTGTTGGAAAAACTGGATTTCAACTTGCCAAAGATTAAAACTAGATCCCTATCTTTCACCATCACTAAACTAGAATCCAAGTGGATTAAAGATCTAAATATCAAAACCAAAACACTAAACTTCCTGGAAAGTAAATTAGGTAGAACTCTAGAAAACATTGGCACAGGAGAAGACTTTATGAACAAATCTTCAGCAACACAAGAACTTGCACATAGAATCAACAACTGGGATCTCATTGTATTAAAAAGTTTTTGCAGTGCAAGAGAAATCACCAACAGAGCTAAGAGACAACCTACAATGTGGGAAAAAAATCTTTACCAGCTACTCCTCAGACAAAGGACTACTATCTAGGATATATAAAGAACTCGAAAAATTCAGGCACCCCAAATACAAAGACCTGATTTAAAAATGGACATCTGAAATGAACAAACATTTCTCAGACAAACAAGTTAAAGCATCAAATACATATATGAAAAAGTGTTCAACATCACTGGTCTCTCAAGAGATGCAGATGAAAACAACACTGAGATTCCACCTCACCCCAGAAAGAATGGCTGCTATCAAGAAATCATTCAATAACAAATGCTGGTGGGGTGGTGGGAAGAAAGGAACCCTTCTCCATTGTTGGTCTCTGAGTGAAGACTGGTGCAACCACTGTGGAAATCAATACGGACATACCTCAGAGAACTAGGATTAGAGGTCCCATTTGACCCAGCCATCCCTCTGCTGGGTATCTTCCCAAAAGAATTAAAAGAACCATACTACAGTGATATATGCACATCCATGTTTATAGCGGCACAGTTTGTAATAGCTAAAAGTTGGAAACAACCCATATGTCTATCAACTGGAGACTAGATAAAGAAGATGTGGTTTTTCTATAAAATGGAGTACTACTCAGCCATAAAGAGTGAGAAACTAGAGACCTTTATAGCTAAATGGATGCACATTGAAGCTATACTCTTAAGTGAAATAAATAGGACACGCTTGAGTAAATACCAAATAGTTTCTCTGGTGTGAAGAACTAAAAGTGTAAATAAAGTTCAAATGGTATAATTGAGAGTGTGAAATAAGAAGAAAATGGCTAAAGGAGAAGAGGGAAGGGGAGGGGAAAGGAAATAAGGGAAAAGAAAAAATGTGAAAAAATGGAAACAAAGTCTTTGTAAATACGTAAGAGTGAAGTGGGTGAAGGGAGGGCAGGGCTATGAGGAAAAAAACAAGAACCCAGACATATCATGTAAAGGTACAAGATCCCAATGATAAATGTAACTGTACTGTATACCTAAAATGTACCAATAAACTTAATGGGTAAAAAAATAAAGAAACAAAACTGTAAGAAACAATTGCCTATAAGAATTTAATAGCAATATATGAAAGAGAAAACAAGAAATCAAGTATCAAAGTTTCTATCTATCTATCTATCTATCTATGGCTAACTATCTCAGCTTCAGTGGCACAATTTAAAGAAAGTTGTCAATAACAAACTGAAACCTAAGTTTGACAATAAGTACTTCAGAAGGAAGACCTACAAATCAGGCTTGATTTGTTTTTTGTTTGTGTGTTCATGTGTGTGTTCCCATGTGCCTCAAAAGGGAGGCAAAAGATAAGAATACACATAGGTGAAAAAGCTATCTTTCAGAATTTTAGCCCATAGTTTTCTATCATACAGAAATAAAGTATATGAAAAAATAAAAAGAAACTTGCATTGCATTTATAAAACTGAGAATACCCAATATTCTAAACTGTACTTTTTCTTTTATCAAAATGTCAATAAGCTCACCTTTGTTTGGCAGGCATAGAGGATATTTTTACACTTTCAAAATGAATACTCTTTACTTCACTTAATATAAAAGCCTGAAAATTTTAAATCACCTACAGTCAGAATTTTGTTACCCTTTCTAATTAAAATTTTCATTAGGTCTTGAGACAGCCTTACAACTCCATTCCAGAGCCTTCTGCAAAAATATGTTGAAGCAAGACTTTGCTGAAAACCTATTCTTGTTCACATTCTTTTCTTTCAATATCCTCCTTTCCTCATTCCTTCACAGGCCGAGCTCATAAACAACATGCACACACATTCACATCTCATATTTTCCTTTTAGAGAACTTCACCTGGAGAAACATGAATGAGCTCAACTTCAGTGTGGATACAAAGCTGTAGGGATGCATAGGTTAAAATAATGCAGCTTGAAATTTTTCTTCTAGACAAGTGATTACTAGATATCACTATGGTGAAAATCATATGATAGATGTCTTAAAATGCCATTACCTAACCTAGATTCCGAAACTAGATTTCCTTAAACAAAACTTCTAAAATATGACTTAGAAATCTCTCCATTTTAAGCCCACCTTTACATTTCTAATTAATGAGGATTTCAAAAAAATTAGTTTACTAACGGGACAATTAGCAATGGGAAACAGGAAGAAAAGGACCAAAGATGTAGGAACAGTGAGAAGGATAGGGAAAGGGGAACAAGGGAAAAGGAAAAAAATATGAGAACATGTAAAAATGGAATTAAAGTGTTTGAAGGTGGGGAGGGGAGAGAAAAAATGAGAACCAAGACCTGGCAAGTAAAGGTACAAGATCCCAGTAATGAATGTAACTGTACTGTCTACCTAGAATGTACCAATAAATTCAATTTAAAATTTAAAAAAAATTAGTTTAGACAATTCGTTTGTACTAAATGTTGTGTGTCCTTACATATCCTTATGCTTCAGTATCTTATGAATGAACTGTGACCAAACAATATAGCGAATGTTTAAATTAAACATTCATGGAAAAAGATGCATCACTGTCCATCTATCAAAATCATCCCCCTTGCTCGGCACACCCTTAGCCCATCATTGATGTCACTTTCGGAAGCAGTTGTGGAAGTCCTTGTTTGGGAGAGTCCTCATGAGATAAGACAAGAAAGTTACAGCGAATCTGCTGCCCAGGAGCCGTCCACTGGAAAGGCAGGCTCTTAGAAACGCTGTGATTGTGTCTTCACCCACCTTACGCACCAGATCTGACCTGGTACATTTTCTGGCTCTTCCCTCAAGTCAACACGATCTTTAAGAAAAAACATTTTGAATTGATTAGTTACACCAAGGAAGCCAAAGAAGTGCAACAAAATATATGAAAAAAGACTTCCTTAACTTCTTCCGAAAGTGGAAAGAATAATGGGATCAGTGTGCTCAAAGTGAGGGGAGGTATTTTCAGAACAATTACTGGGGATGTGTCTTTAACTGTAATAGTTCTCTTTAAACCTTCACTGTATTTTTCATTCATATTTCCTATACAAAGGGAGCTGTACAAAATGAAACTTTGAGGTCTTTTTCAATTTTACAAGTGTAATTCAGTTAACTATTAATTACAAGCTCATAAGCCTTACCTAAAGAAAAAGATGTAAATTTTGAACCAGCCATAGCATTTTTGTTCCAAATTTTTGACACACAATTTTCAAATATGGTGCTGAAGTACATTGTATGAAATTGTAACAAATCATTTCACTACACAATTTTTACATGTTACTGTATTAGAAGAAACAATTCCATGACAATCAACATGACCACAATTTCAGTGACTTAACACAGGGAGAGCGGATTTCCTGGACACACAGAGAACAGCGTTGTCTGGATGCCTCTTCAGGACTGACGTCCAGGCCCACCCCTCAGCAGCGCAGGCAGGGTCCATGCTAAGGTGGCTCCATCTAACAGAGCTTAGAGTTCATGCGACTCACAGTGGAACTAAACATGGTGGCCCTGAAGCAACCCTGATACTTAACATGGATCCCATGGGTCAGAAGTAAGGGGTCAGAGTTGGTCCTGTGATCCTACCACAGAGCAAAAGCCAAAGAAGGCTAAACTTGTGCTGGGTCCAGATGAATGGGGAATTGCATACTGGGGAGACAAGCAGTATCTACAGCTTATTAAATGTATGGGAGATACTGGAAAGTGGAAGAAACTTAGATAGATAACTTATTTTTAGTTCCATATATAATAGAGATACATAAATATATATATGACACTAGTACAAATGGGATTTTTTTGTTTCCTTTGAATATTTGAAGATAAAACACATTTTCATATTATAATTAAGCGCTATAACTGTAGAATATTTTAAATACATGAATGCACACAACAGAAGTTTTCTAGCCCTTGCATTCTCACCTCTAAAAGATAACCACAGGACTGGGAATTTGGCTCAGTGGTTCTGCTGCCTGTCTTGCAAGCTCAAGGGCCCGAGTTCAATCCCTGGTCCAAAAAAAAAAAGATAACCACATATGATTTTCAATATAGGTTTCTATAATACTATTAGCACAAGTTCATAATATGCCTGGTCTCCTTATCATTATATCAATTCTCTTTTAATTCCAATGATTTAATGGATATCGATTGAGACTTTAGGAGGCACATCTCTCATGGGTACAAAGATTCAGGTCTAAAATTAGGATATTAAAAGGGATTATCACTAAGATGCCTTCAGCTCTGTGGTTCATGAATACATAGAACCTTATGCCTGCACATGTTCCTCTCATCCTCTCCTATCTCCCACAGGCCACACACACACACAAAATCATTTATAGCTTGGACAAGAAAGATCTCAGGCCAGCCTCCTTCAGAGCCCAATTCAGGACTTACAAATTCTCCTACATTAGGACTTGTATCTATGAAGATAACATCTTGAAACATTAATTTCTTGCGTTGTGATATACAGTAAGACCTGGACTTAGAAACCAGTTCTGTTCCAGAACAACATTCCTAAGTCAGATTCTCTCTCTCTCTCTCTCTCTCTCTCTCTCTCTCATTGAGTTTATTGGTACATTTTAGGTACACAGTACAGTGACATTCATTAATGGGATCTCCTACCTTTACATGACAGGTCTTGGTTCTCATTTTTCCCTTGTCCCTGCCCTCCCTTCACCCCTCTCCTCCCCTCCCCACTTACAAACTGTCAGATTCTTTCTTATCTGACAAAATGAGTCTTCTACAGTTCACCTATGAAAGTTGACAATTTGAATGTTCACAAGTCAGAGGCTAACTGTAAACATATTACCAGAACCCTGAACACCTGGCCAAAATCTTTGTTAAACATTCAGAGAAAATTGGAGTATTCTCAATCAGAAAGATGAAAATCAGAACATCTGGTTTCAGAAGAACATTGGATGTAACTTCTAATAATATCTACAGACTTAAAAATGGAACCTTGTTTTGCTTAGAACTCTTCACTCTGTCATGTATAACACTTTCTGGCATATAGTAGTAACCCAGTGAAAAGTTGTAAGGTCCAACCTTACCCATCTGTCTTAAGATTCTCATAAAAATTCATACAACTTGTACTTCTGTATCTCCAGCAACTGAGAGATGGTTGCCTCTTGGGCAAATGGACTTCAGTGTTTCACTGAGAAGTGAGTGTCCCTGGAGGAGGGCTGTGTTGAATGTGATGAGTCCCCTGTTTGAGCTGCGAACTCAAGAATTGAGAGGTGGACAAGACAATTGAGCAAATGTCAGTTCTGCCATGTGAAAGGCAAGAGTCAAAGTCTGTAAACTGTATCTTACTTTTCTGGACATATATGCTTGTTTTTTATCCTACTTTGTATGTTAGACATAGGATTTATTTACAAATACAGTATTTGTGTATAACTGAACTTTTCTAAAATGTTTGCAAGAGCCACCAGAAAGTACATGTGTTGTTTCAGTAGTCACATCCCTTCCGCTAGGGACCTGTGAAATCTGAGATGATGTTGGGCTTGAATAAATGACCACAGCTCTTTAGGTCCTATTACGGGCCCTTTCCACACCAAAGCAACTGTTCTAGAAATAAATTTTCAAATACAGAAATAACTTGAAGCATAGTGCATCTAGGGAAAATGGTGCATAGAAATCACTCCTTTACCACAGACTAGAAAACCAAGGGAGACAAATAAGAAAGCCAAAGACCAGAGTCAAATAGTACAGTTTGAATGAAGAGTTCCCACAGCTTTCCAGATCTGGACTCAGAGTCATACAGAAGTCCCTGTGATCTTACTCTTTACATCTCTGGCAGTCTCCTGTTTCAAAATCACTGAGAGTAAAGGTTTTATCCTTCATAAATAGTGCACACATTACCCTGGAAGAGGAGCTTAAGGCTACATGAAGGGCAGGGATTATGATGCAGAACTGTAGGTTAAAACCTGGCTGTTCCCCCTTTTTGACACCGGTGGAACATTTTTCAAATTTCTTGTGTGTTTGTTTCGTAGGTCAGATGAGAATAATAGAACTCAGGCATATGGCTAATGAGGATTTAAGGAATACTAATTAATCACTCATTTAGAAGATACTGTTCAACTACTGGTAACTTGATCCTTGTTCTGCCTGAAATCTGCATAACAATCTCTACTTACAGCCAAAGCTCTTCATAATGTGGTAAAGAACTTTTTTTTTAATTTCCCACAGAGAAATCTCTGTGATCAGCATGGAGACCCTATTCCTGGACTCACCGGCTATCATCATGGCTGTAGTTAGGATGGTAGAAATTTTCCAAGTCCATCCCCACTCTACACCTGTCCCCTGCTCCTACCTCACTCTGATACTTTCCCTACATCCCTAGCCTATGCTTGCTCAGTACCATGAGCACCAAGTGCTCCCTCTTCATCTTGTGGCTCACCAGGTAGCACTGCCACGTACCAAGACGCATGTCTGATGTTGTGGTCTGGTCTGTTGCTGAAAATCTTATAAGGGGCCAACAGTGATTTTCTATTTGAGAACTCTGATTTTGTTTGGTGTCATCAGAACACTGGTGAAATCTCTACTTACACTTTTCCCTAGAGCTGTAAAGACTGCTGGTAAGACTCCTAGCTTGCTTCATGGGATACAACCTGCTGGGCTCTATGTGACCATCCTATGTTTGCTCTTAGTCTTCCCCTCCATGAACTTCTCTGGATCCAGGCACAACCCATGGAGAAGATTCCTGGGGTGATGTTAGAGGTGAAGCTGACCAGGTTCTGAACAGATAAACTCTGCCTGCATGTGATCTAATCAGACTTTCAGTGTCTGCTTCTAGCTTCCCTCCCTGGCAATCTGCCTAACGGCATCCAGGGCTCCTTGCTCAAACATCAGACATGTTACAATTCATTCTTCTTTGACTTCATCACAGTCTGACTATCATGCCCTGTTAGCAGCTATACAGACCTATAACTTCCCTTGTGGTTGTCTCCTTTAAGCATGGGCTAGAACAGCAGACCCTCCCGATGTTTCTTAGAGGGCTCTGCAGGACTCTGTGGGTGCAGCCCTCCGCGGGGAACTCTGGCCATGTGGAAACATAAGGGAGCAGTGACAAGGAGCCTCTGCCTGATCATCAGTTGTAGCTTTGCCAGTGAGCACTGCCTGCCACTTTTTGTTTCATTTTTAATTTACTATTTTAATCCATGCTTGGGTCTGATACATTTTCAATTTTTTATCTTTTCTTTTAGTATATCTTCACAGTACATGTAGTTTGTAACCATCTTGCTGAGGGGTACATGTACCTAAGATGGCCTGCCTCTTTTTTTAATCACCTTCCTTCCCACTGCCATCTCTCCTTCTCCATATTTCCCTTCCCTGTTTTTGTTTGTGTTCATATTAATCTTATCTCATGTACCTCCAAGAGCTAGGACTAGAGGTTCCATTTGACCCAGTCATCCCTCTGCTGGGTATCTTTCCAAAAGAATTAAAGGAATCATGTCACAGTGATATATGCACACTGCTGTTTATAGAGGCATAGTTTGTAATAGGTAAAACTTGGAAACAGCCCATTTGCCCATCAGTTGGAAACTGGATAAAGAAGATGTGGTTTTTCTATAAAATGGAATACTACTTAGCCATAAAGAATGAGAAATTAGATTCATTCATAAGAAAATGGATACATATTGAGGATATACTCCTAAGTGAAATAAATAAGTCACATATATAAATACTGAATAGTTTCTCTGGTGTGAATAAACTGTAATAGTACACAAGACCCTAATGATACAATTGACAATGTGAAATAGGAATAAAAGGGCTAAAGGTGTAGGGAAAGTGGGAAGGGTAGGGGAAAGGTGACAAGGGAAAAGAAAAAATATGAGAAAATGGAAATAAAGTGTTTGTAAATGGGGAGGGGAGGAGGGGTGAAGGGAGGGCAGGGACAAGGGGAAAAAATGAGAACCAAGACCTGTCATGTAAAGGTACAAGATCCCAATGATGAATGTAACTGTACTGTATCCCTAAAATGTACCAATAAACTCAATGAGGAAAAAAAATCTTATCTCATGTTTATGGCATATAATATTTGCATTCATTGAGGTTTTTATGTTCTTGTACAGGACATATCTTTATCCTACCTATTCCCCTTTCCCTCTCCCACTCCTCTCTCCATATTCTCTTGGACCACTTCCCATTTGCGAGAGATCTGTTTCCCTGTCTCCTTCTGTCACCCTTTATTGTGTTCTTTGTACTTTGAGAGATGATTATGTACTTTGAGAATTATTATACTGTATTTAAGCTTTTTGTCTGATTTATTTCACTAAACATTACATTTTCAAGATGCATTCATTTTCCTGTGTCTCAACTTTGTCTTTCTTTATAGCTGAGTAGTATCCCATTGTGTATAGATAACACATTTTCTTTATCCAATCACCTGTTGATGGATCAGGCTGCTCCCAAGATTTAGCAATTGTGAATTGTGCTACTATGAATATTGGCATGTATGTATCACTATTAATAGGATTCCTTATAACTCCTTATAGAAGATACCTAGAAGGGGGATAGCTGGGTCATATAGAATTTTTAACTTTTAATTTTAGCTCTTTGAAAAATTTCTATATGATTTCCACAATGGTTGTAAAGTGGACTCTTGATTTACAGCTCAATTCATTCACAAGAGCTGGTTGTAACTCAAGTTGGTCAACTGAAGGCTCAGGCTCCCCTACACAGCCTTCAAAGTTTCCTGTATGCAGGCAGATCCCAGTGTCCTTAGAGAGACACTGGCCCAGGATTTCTCAGTTAACTTCACACAGGAAAGGATGTTGTTATGTCCCTTCCAGGATTCTGTAAGGGTTAAATCTGTGTCTGAGACCATCTAGAAGCACAAGCAGTGGGTATTCGGGTCATAACTCAAGACTTTGATCAGAAATTAAAACTAAAATTCCAGTCATAATCCAAGTTGTTCATAATTTGAAGGTCCAGTCATAATTTGAAGGTCCATGGTACTTCTTCCAACTGTTTCTTACAATGATTTATTTTAACCTAGATTTGTAGTTTGCACAAAGAAAGCATTATGTTGAAAGAATACTGTATCCTTCTCAATACAAAAGGAGATGCTATCTTCTTTAAAACTGTTTTGCTCAAAAATAAATAAGTAACACATGTGTAAATACTGAGTAGTTTCTCTGGTGTGAGCAAACTATAATAGTACACAAGATCCTAATGAGATGATTAACAATGTGAAAGGAGAATAAAAGGGCTAAAGGTGTAGGGAAGGTCGGAAGGGTAGGGGAAAGGGAATAAGGGAAAAGGAAAAAATATGAGAAAATGAAAAAACGGAAATAAAGTGTTTGTAAATGGGGAGGGGAGAAGGAGATGAAGGGAGGGCCAGGACAAGGAGAAAAATGAGAACTAAGACCAGTCATGTAAAGGTACATGTACTGTATACCTAAAATGTACCGATAAACTCAAGGAAAAAAAACTGTTTTACTCAAAACATTTTACGTACTTTTAGTTTCACTCTAATGAAAAAACTGAAAAAACAAAATTCTGTTGATAATTACTCCATTCATGATAGTTTTAAAAAGTAATTTCTTTTAATCATCCAGAATCTGCTCCCATGAGAACCTTATCCCATTCTGTGATTGGGGCTTTTATGATGGTAAACAACTTGGTTCTGAGTGACTCAGTATATAGTTCTCTTGGAAAATAATTTGCTTTTAATAATTTGCTCATTAGGTCTTTTGGAAAATAATTTGATTTTAATAACCACAGCCTGCACATGCACAGTCCAGTAGGGTGATGAAAGTTCTCTGGAGTCATTTGTCTCTGAGATGGTTTATTTGCTACTTCTTTGTCTGAGAAATGTCTATTTTTTTCAGGTGCCTATTTTGGGTTGGGTCCTTAAATTTGGGAGGTAGGATTTTCTTAAGTTCTTTATATATTCTAGATAGTAGACCTTTGGCTGAGGAATGCTGGTAAAAATTTTTTCCCACACTGTGGGTTGTCTCTTCATGAGATTGGTGGTTTCTCCTGCTGTGCAGAAGCTTTTTAAAAAGATAAGATCCCAGTTATTGATTCTTTGTGCTACTTCACATGTGACTGAGGTTTTATACATAAAGTCTTTTCCTATGCCAATATCTTCAAGAGTTCTACTTTATCTTCTAGCAGTTTTAGTGTTTCTGTTTTAATATTGAGATCATTGATCCATTTCTATTTTAGTTTAGTGCATGGTGAGAAATATAGGTCTAGTTTTAATCTTTGGCAAGTTGAATCCCATTTTTCCATCACCACTTGTTAAAGAGTCTGTCTTTCCTCCAGTGAGGGTGTTTGGCTCCTTTGTCAAAGATGAAGTGGCTGGGGATGTCTGGAGCTGTTTTTGCGTCTTCTAATCTGTTCCATTGATCCTTGAGTCTGTTTCTTTGCCATACTAAGCTGTTTTTACCATAATAGCTTTGTAGTACACTTTCAAGTTGGGGATTGTGATACCCCCTGCCTTGTCTTTGTTGCCTAGAATTTCCTTTGCTATTCTAGGTCACTTCTGGTTCCAAATGAATTTTTGGATTGTTTTCTCTAGTTCTGTGAAATATGCTGTTGGAATTTCAATCCAAATTGCATGGAATCTATATAGCAGTTTTGGAAACATGATCATTTCACTATATTGGTTTCCCCAACCCAAGAACAAAGGATGTCTTTCCATTATCTGGTATCTTCTTTGATCTCTTTTTTCAGAGCAGAGGTCTTTTATTTCCTTTATTAGATTGATTCCTAGGTATATTTTTTTAGATGCTATTTTGTAAAGAGTTGTTTCTCTTGTTCCTCTCTCGGTAAGTCTGCTGTTCATGTACAGGAAGGCTATTGATTTTTGAGTGTTAAACTTGTATCCAGCTACTCTACTTAATTTGTTTATAAAGCCTAGAAGACTTGGAGAAGTTCTTGGGGTCTTGTACATAGAGTATCATGTCATCTGCAAATAACAGCAATTTAACTTTTTTATTTCCTATCTTTATTCCATTTCTTTCTCTTATCTAATTGCTGTGACTAATGTTTTCCAAACTATATTGAACAGGAGTGGTGATAGTGGACATCCTTGTCTTGTTCCTAATTTTAGCATGAAGGATTCAATTTTTGACCATTAAGTATGATATTGGCTGTTGTTTTTTCATAGATGGCTTTTATCAGGCTGAGGTAGAGACCATCTATTGAAATTTTTTGTAGGGTTGTATCATGAATGTGTGTTGGATTTTGTCTAATGCTTTTTCTTCATCTACTGAGATGATCATATGGTTTTTGTCCTTGGTTCTGTTAATATAGTGTATTACATTTAAGGATTTGCATATGTTGAACCATCCCTGCATCCCTGGGATGCATTCCTCTTGGTCAGGGTATATGATTTTCTTGGTGATCTTCTGCATTGTGTTAGCTAGTATCTTATTGAGGATTTTTGCACCTTTGTTCATTAGGAAGGCTAGCATGTAGTTCTCTTTTTTGGTTAGATCTTGTTCTACTTTTGGGATCAAGGTGATGCTTGCTTCCAGGAATGAATTTGGGAATTTTGCTTCCCTTTCAATTTCATTGAAGAGTTTAAACAACTGTGGCAAATAGCTCTTCTCTAAATTTCAACAGTGGAACAATTAGGATCCCGGCTTTCCTTGGTTGTAAGTTTTCACATTTTCAATTTTGTTGATTGATATTGGGTTATTTGCAATTTTTATATCATCTTCATTCTGCTTTGATCATTCATATGTAATGCATCTAGAAATCTATTTCTTAACCTGGGTTTTTGGGGGGTAGGGTTGTTTTTTGTTTGTTTGTTTGCTTGTTTGTTTGTTTTGTGCTGGGGATTGAACTCGGGTCCTTGCACTTCCAAGGCAGGAAGTGGAACCACTGAGCTAAATTCCTGGCCCAAAATCTATCTGTGTCTTCTGTGGTTTCCATCTTACTAGCGTACAGGGTCTCAAACTAGGTATTGATGATCCTCTGGATTTCTGCTGGATCTGTGTCTTTCAGGTATAACTGGTCTGGGTTTTGAGTCCTTAGACAATTTTAGTCTTCATATACAGGGAAAAACACCTGACTAGAGCAATCACATCGCCTTGGCCAAAGTAATACAATCAGCATCAACAATAACATCTAAGCATAGCTTAAAATATAACAAATTGTGGTAACTATTTATCTGTCACCCTGTACCACACAAACTAGTGTAAGACCTAAAGTCTCACTTCCACTCCATGGAGCATGAACAGCCAAAAGGGCCTTCATGATGCTGAGTCCTATAGTCCAACAATGGCTCTGGATGCAAGACCCAGGGCCTTACTTCCAGGAGCTTTGAACAGCCCAAAGGACCTCCAAGATGCTGGGACCTATAGCTCAGCGAGGCTCCGGGAGCTCAGTGGAGGAATGAGAGTCACCCAGGAAGGAACACACCAGGCTTGTTGGTAAATAGACCTTTATTAGTCTGGCCAGACAGCACTCTCAGAACTGAGCAGCTCAGAGAGGCACCAGCTCAGGGGTTAGCACAGATTTTTAAAGGCAAGGGAAGAGGATTGCAAGCACAGCAAGTGGGCCAGGGATCAGGGGGTCAGTTTTCTGCCATCTATCTAAAGGAGTCAGCTATACGGCACACCTGGTCTTTCATCTCCAGACCTCAGGCTGTTCTGTTCTAATGGCCTTGAGTCACTATCTTGTTTGCCCATACCAGGCTTCCATACACTATGTTTTAATCTTATCTTGGAGCTGGGTGGAAAGAAATGTGTGCTGCTATATTCTGGCTAACTAGGGGTTACATAGCAGTAAAAGTCTCACATTCCCCACTAATTTTTGGGCTCAAATCAAATCTTTGATTTTACCTGTATCCAGTTCTAAGTTGCACTAAAGGAACACATTGTAAAAAACAACAAGTTATTACAATACAAAATCCCAATGCCATCACACAGAGTATCAGTTGTTTAAACCAGGTAATATCAGGCAACCAGCTTGTTAGCCACTTAAACAAATCCCAGCCTATCTGTTCATTATGAATTTTTCTACCTAAGTCTTTGAGTTTTTCTATGTCTTGTTCGATGGCTGGCCCATTGTTTGTCCAATTGAAACAGAACATATTTTTAATCTTTTCATAACCCTGGTGATGAAATAGCAGCAAACAGTCAATTGCTGCCCTATTGTCTAAGATTGCCTGCCTTTGCTCTTGAAGTTCTTGATTAATCAACACCAGCGCAGCAGAGGTGGTGTTTAGTCCCTTAACTACCTTGCAAGCTAGCTTTCTAACAACCTTTTCAGCATGGATTCCAATTGCAGGCTGGCCTATCACAGAAATAATCATAGGAATAACCTCAGCATCTGTTAGAAGTACCACATCATCATCGCAACCTGGTGAAGTATAGGGGGACCACCACTTATTTCTGTTGGGTGGAAGGAGGTCTCCCCTCTCAGGTAGGACAACTGCTAATCTGCTGAGACAACAGCGGGCTTCAGTCAAATTTGCTGGGATGTAGTTATAAGTTATTCCTTCACATGTATAAAACCATCCCTGTGGCAATGTAATGTGACAGTCGCTATGAGTGATCTTTTGTTCTCTGGTGCACTTCATTTCATTCGCCCGCTTAAGATTTAGACATTGGGAAGTACAATTTTCATACTTAGCACATTGGGTCTTATTTGACATAACCACCCGAGGGGTATATAGCTTAATAGCATTCTTTGGTTTGTGACAGGTTGCTTGTCCCCAATTATAACTGTCAGCATAGCTAAGAACTTTTTCTGGGATGTTTTTAAATATAGTATATGGTCTAATACCTTCAAGTGGGGTACACACTGGAATCAAACAGTTTCCAAGCACATAATGAAAGTTTACATCAACATTTAAACAGATTTCAGTCAAATTTAAGGACTCAGCTAGCTGCACCCAGACATTTTTAGTATGACCTAAACTTCCTTGGGGCAACGCTGTCACTGCCCAAGGGAAAATCACCCAGAGTATGATGAATGTCCATTTGAGTGAAGTTTTATTCTCAGGTCCCCATGCTTGCTGATAATGCTCCATTTCTTGTGTGTCTCTGGACTGCTGATTGGTCCAGGCTTGAAGTGATTTCGGTGGATCCATGTAGGGTGCCTGGCGACTTTCACGGCCAAAGGTGTAGACAGTATAACCAGGAAAGGCCCCTTCCACAGTGGTTCCAAGGTCTTGGAATCAAACCTGCAAATATAAACCAGTTCTCATGGTTTATAGGGCAGTGGCTATAGGGGGTTTTCATGTGTGAGGGTCAGAGATGTTCTGACCCGGTTTTGTAACTGAGATTGTATTTCATGTAAAGTGCTCAGAGACTTGAGCAGCCTCAGATGGGAAAACTTCTCTTTTAATTCTATATCTATGTAGGGAAGCAGGGGAGAAGTACACCCGTAGATGATTTGGAAATTTGACAGGGTTAGAGGGGGCTTGGGAATACATCGGATACTTAACAGAGCAAAAGGGAGAAGCTCTACCCAACTCAATTCAGTCTCCAGGCTCCACTTAGTTAAGATCTTCTTTAAAGTTCAGTTAGCCCTTTCCACCTGTCCTGAACTTTGAGGCCTATAAGCACAATGTAGATTCCACTTGATTCCAATAATGTGACTAATCCATTTAGATATTTTAGCCATGAAGGCTGGACCATTGTCGGACCCCAGGGCTAAGGACAAGCCAAATCGAGGAACTATTTCAGTTAGGAGCTTTTTTACTGTTACCTCAGCTGTTTCCTTTTTAGTGGGATATGCCTCTACCCACCCTGAGAATGTGTCTATGAAAACTAGTATATATTTATAGACATACATGTCTGTTTTGATTTTAGTGAAGTCCAATTCCCAATGTTCTCCCAGAGTCAGTCCTCTATATCTGACCCCTGGGGGCCCAGCCACCTGATTTGCATTTACCTTAAGGCAGGTTGGGCACCATCTCACCCTGTCCCAAACTTTCTGGGCTAATCTTCTGCTGACAAAATGGGGCTGTAGAATGACCATCATCCTCTTTTCCCCCAGGTGAGTGGATTCATGGAGCTCACTCAGCAAAGTGTCAGCCACAGCAGCGGGCAACACGATTTTTCCCTCTTCAGTTGTCCACCATCCATGCTTTCCCTTTGCCCAGTGTCTCTTGTTCATCTCTGTTATTTCTTCTTCCATATATGCAGGCCTCTCTGGGAGCACAGGTGTAGACAGCAGCACCAATTGTTGCCCCACTGATTTTTGGGCAGCCTGCTTTGCTGCCTGGTCAGCTGCATTGTTTCCAATTGCTTCAGGGATGGATCCCTTCTGATGACAATGGATGATGGCAATCTCTCTTGGTAGCCAGATGGCTTGCAGTAGAGCCAGTATCTCCATTTTATTTTTAATTTCTTTTTCCTCTGACGTCAGAAGTCCCCTATTCTGGTAAATCTCTCCATGCACATGGGCGGTAGCAAAAGCGTAAGAACTGTCTGTAAAGATATTTATCCTTTTTCCTTTTCCCAATTCTAGTGCTCTAGTTAAAGCAATCAGTTCAGCCTTCTGTGCTGATGTCCCTTGAGATAGCCCTTGTTCCCATACCACCTGCTGATTTTGATTTACTATCCCTGCTCCAGCATATCGTACACCTTCACATATGAAGCTGCACCCATCGGTGTAGTATGTTGCCTCAGGCTCGGGGAGGGCTAGGTCTGTCAGATCTGGCTGTCCTCCCCATAGGTTTTCAAGAGTCTAAAGGCAATCACGAATGGGCAGTTGGTCATCTGATTCAGGAAGCAAACTGGCAGGATTCAGGCTAGATGTTGCCACAAATTTAATGTGTGGCTGTTCTAGCAAGAGTCCCTGGTACTGCAACAATCTAGCATTGGACAGCCACCTACTGGGCGAATTGTGTAACAGGGGCTCAATGGCACGTGGAGTGATCAAAGTTAAGTCTTGGCTGAAAGTCAATTTGTCAGCTTCCTGAGTTAAGGCAGCAGCTGCAGCCACTGTCCTTAAACAAGAGGGCCACCCTCTGGCCACTGGGTCAAGTCTTTTGGAGAGATAAGCTATGGGCCACTTCCAAGGCCCCAAGGATTGTGTGATCACTCCTTTTGCCACCCCGCTTTTCTCTGCTTTTTCACAAGGTGAAAGGTTTATTCAAATCAGGCAGGGCTAAGGCTGATGCTGTGGTAAGCACAGTCTTGAGCATCTGGAACGCTTGCTGGCAAGCCTCTGTCCATTTGAGGGGTGTATTTCCCCCTGCCATAGCCTCATGCAGGGGCTTGGCAATCTCAGCAAAGCTAAGAATCCAGATTCTTCAATACCCTATGGCCCCCAGGAGCTCATGCACTTGTTTCTTTGAGCTGGGTGTCGGGATCTGGAGGATCGCTGACACGCTGGATTCTGCTAACATTCTCTTTCCTTTTTCAATAATATAGCCCAAGTAAGTTACCTTGGTCATGTAGAGCTTAGCTTTCTTCCAGGACACACAATATCCCAGATTTTGTAGGGCTTCCAGGAGGCCCTCAGTGGGTTCAAGACATTCCTCTTCGGTCGAAGTCGCCACCAAGAGGTCATCTACATACTAGAGAACAGTTGCATAAGCAAAAGCTCTCAGTATCTCTGGGAGATCTTTGCTGAGAGCCTCCCCAAACAGGGTGGGGAATTCTTGAAGCCTTGTGGCAATCTAGTCCATGTCAATTGTTTGATAGTTCCAGGGTCCAGGTCTGTCCATTCAAAAGCAAAAAGGGGCTGGCTCACCAGTGCAAGAGGCAGGTTGAAAAATGCATCTTTGAGATCAAGGACTGAGTACCATACATGTGCAGGTGGAATGAGACTGAACGGTGTGTAGGGGTTTGGCACCATTGGGTGGATGGTCTCCACCCAGCTGTTTACCTCCCATAAGTCCTGTACTGGTCTGTAGTCTGAGGTGCCAGTTTTTATTACAGGCAACAGGAGTGTGTTCCAAGCTGACGGACATGGAATCAATATCCCGGCCTCCAGGAGTTGGTGGATGTGTTTGGATATTTTTATCTTAGCTTCCAGATGAAGTGAGTATTGTTGCACCTGAACAGGGGTGGCAGAGGCTAACAATTGGACTACTATTGGGACTTGGAGTTTTGCTAGTCCTGGTAGGTTTGTTTCAGCCCATACCTGAGGAAATTTTTCCTGCAGATAGTCCCATTTTTTTCTCCGGAGGTTTTTCTTCTCCAATTAGTTTGAATTCCTCTTCCAAAGGGACTATCACCATGATAGTGGGTGGCAGCCTCAGTTCCAAGTTTCCCTCTTTGGGTTTAAAAGAAATGACAGCCCCTAATTTTCTCAATAAATCGCTCCCCAGCAAGGGATAGGGGCACTCAGGGATGACCAAGAAAGAGTGGGTTCCAGTACCTTTTCCCAGGTTTACAGTGTGTAGCGTTGTCCAAGGATAAGAGGCAGGTTGTCTGATGGCCCCAGTAATGGAGGACTTCATGGAGGAAAGTGCCCCAAGAGGAGCCTTTAGGACTGAGTGGGCCGCTCCAGTGTCTACAAGAAACTCGACATCTGTTCCCCCTATTCCCAAAGTTACCAAAGGCTCATTGGGGTTAAGCAGCCATGAGCCCTGGCCCCTTCAGTCATCTTCTTCCCCTGTGAAAAAGATTCCTTCCTTTTTCTGTTCCAGTTTTTTTTTTCTTGTGCCTTTTTCTTTTTCCATTTTTTACAATCCTTCCTATAATGCCCCTTTTCTTTGCAATATGCACATTGATCTCTATCCACAAGAAGCCATCTCTTTTCCCTAGTTCCCCTTTTTGTTTCCCTCCCCTTTGACACAAATCCTTCTTCTACTAGTGCCATTACACTTGCCTTTCCCATCTTTTTAACCATTTTATCTTCAGGTGTATCCCTGTTTGTGAACACTTTCATAGCTACGCTTATCAATTTTTCTCTATTTTCTCCCTCAAAACCCTCAATTCAGTTTCCTTCGAATATCTGGGGCCGACTGGGACACAAAGGCCAAATTAATTGCCCACCTGTTTGCTGGAGCATCAGGATCAATTGGAGTGCATGTACAATATGCCTCCAGCAGTGGCTCCAGGAATGCAGAGGGGGATTCCTCAGGCCCTTGAAGGACCTCTTTTACCTTGCTCAAATTAGTAGGCTTGTGAGCAGCTCCCCTAAGGCCAGCCAGGAGATGATGTCCGTAGTTGTGAAGAGCTTCCCTACCTCCCGTGGAGTTCGGTTGCCACTGGGGATGGGTGGAGGGGAGTTGTACTTCAATTTGGACCCGTTGTGGGTCATCAATGGGTCCCTCAGTTCCCCCAAGCACCGACCGAACAGCATGTCCTCTGATTCTTTCTCGCTCTTCAGATGTGAACAGAGCCTGTAAAAGTTGCTGGCAATCATCCCAGGTGGGGTCATGGGTGTTAAACACAGACTCAAGAAGGGAGATTAGGGCCTACAGCTTCTCAGAGAACAGGGGATTTTGGTGCTTCCAATTATATAAATCACTCCTCGAGAAAGGAATGTACACATAATGACCCTGTTCTATTTCCCTCAATGGGAGCACAGCGACCTGATCAGCCTCCCAGGGCTGCCTCCAGGGGTCCACAGGCAGAGCCCTCCTCCCCCACAGAAAATCTGGGTTCCAGTAGGAAATGCCGATTCCAAACACTTACCAACTGCTATGGTTTGCTGGGTCTTTATTGCAATGGCTACCGTCCCTCCCCCAGTGGTCTTCAATTCTCAGCCACAAGCCTCGGACAAACCCTCTCTCTGCTACTCACCACTCTGCCATCTTTCTGAGCTCAGAATGATGGTCTTTCTGCACCCCACTGTTGTCTGGATGGATCTGGCTGACAGGCAGCAGCCCGCCCCTGCAGCTGAAGAGTGACCTGGCAGCTGAACAATGGTCTGCAGGCCCCAGGAGGCAGCCCAAGCAGCTAAAAAATGAAGCACAGGCAGGCCCCGAAGGGCAGCCCCTGGCATGCCTGATGCAGAGTTTGCAAAGAAAAACTAAACTCTGCCAAACAATTCTGCTTGAGAAACAAATTGTTTGCAAATAAAAAGTCCTTGAATCCAAGGTCCCATTGTATGTAATATGCACACATTACTGCTTTAACGTAAGAAAGGAGAGGCCAAGACCATAAAGGGTTTTGAGTGTCAACTAAGGAGCATGTACTCTGTTTTTAAATGGAAGACTTCCCAGCTCAGCTCATATTGCCTGGTATTATTGGTCAGGAAGAAGCCTCAAAACAATAATCAACTACTAGAAGGACAGATTCGGTGGAGTTGGACAGAGGTTGACAGATTGAGGAACCATCAGCCCAAACGCAGAAAAATATCTCCTGAAGAGCATGACTCAAAGCACCCAGCACTCATTTACTAGCAGGTCTCTGTACACGAAACCAATCCACTATGGTATTCAGTATCGTTTACACATCAAACTTCTCTCTAGCCCCTGAAGGCACTTCTCAAAGGCAGAGTTGTATCCTTTAGAGACTGAAAGTTCCACAGGAGTCTCTTCCTTTCAACACAGGCCACCTTGCCCTATCTGAAAGGGGTCTTGCGTGCCCCCTTCGGGTGTTCCCTTCCCAATCAGGTCACTCACGCACCGAGAGGTCCGACAGGAGATCTTTACTGCAGAGAGTCAGGCAGAGCACAAAGGCCGGGAGGTGGGGTGGGGGGGAGAGCAGAAAGAGAGAGGAGGAAGAAGAAGCAGGAGAAGAGAAGAACAAAGAAAGGAAGGTCCTTTTATCAGTTTTGTGGTGGGCTATTGTTTATTTATGAGGAGTGAGCTACTTTTAACCTATCACAGGCCAGATTGCTTTTATGGGCCCAGCCCTGCAGACACAGGTTTCAACTTTCTTGGACCACTGTGGCCTTGGCAGGGAGGGAAACCAGAGATAAGGGCATGAGGTCATTTTAGGAGCCAAGATGTACCAGGAGAATGCGGCCTGTGAGGCGGCATCACAGCATACTTTAACATGATCAATTCCCTAACACTATCCAACAAGAAGAATGGAGGAAAGGTAAGAGTTTATGCCGAACTTTATTTTTAAGCCATAGTTGTGTCTTTCATTTTAGTCCATAGACATAGCTCAATTGGGGAAGCATATTCGGGGAACTGTAAATTCCACAGAAATAATAGACAGGTGGCATGAAAGCTCTCTCCTGAGAACTTTAGTGCTGCAGGTTAACAGAGAGGGATTCAAAGCTGATAACCAATACTTATACAGGATCCATTGTGATCCACTTCATTTAAAACTCCTCTGGCAAACCTGTCCAACTGATGGACTCAAATAGTAACTTCTGTTCAGAGAATTATATGCTTTAGCTCAGCCAAGAGTGAGGTAAAACTGTAGTTCAAATCCAGTAACACAGCATTATTACAGATCTCAGCCAGATTTAACAATCTGAGAGGCCCAGCAGTTGCCCAACCCAAATTCAGAGCAAAGGCAGTGTCCAGCCATCTGAAGAAGCTGAATGCAGGCTCTACGTCTCTTGGTCATTTGTAGATAGTACACAGAGGATCACAGGTTAGACCATACAGTGAAGGTCTACACCTTCAAAGAACACCAGGAAAACAGAAAATTTGGAGGTGGAGGGAGTAGCTAACTCCGCAAATGCCCAAAAACCAAAAAACTGACAAAGAAGTCACAAAGACACAGTAAGTCACATCAGAAGAAACTAGTAAAGCTCCAACAATGAGCCTTAAACAAAGAGAGATCTATGAAATGACTTAAAATTGATTCAAAATAACATTCTTTGAAAAGGCCAGTGAACATCAAAAATATAAGCATAAAGCAAAAGGAAGTGCACAACTTCAAACCCCAACCAGGCAATTTAGAGACTTAGTGAGACATAGTCCCATAATAAAAAATAAAAAGGGCTCTGTGGATATAACACAGTAGGAAGGCCCTGGGCTCAATCCCCACAGTTAAAAAAAAAAAAAAAAAAAAAAAAAAAAAAAAAACCCAAAAATTTAAATTCCCAAAAAAAAAAAAAAAAAAAAAAAAAAAAAAAAAAAAAAAGCCCTATAATTTCTAATAAAATGGATAGAACCACATTTAAATTATGTGAAAAAAGCCAGGCACAGAAAGGAAAAAAAAAATTACTCATGTGTGGAAGCCAAAAAATTTGACCTTATAGAAATTAAGATCAGAATAGTAGTTACAAGAGTTTCAGGAAACTAAAGAAAAGGAAAACATAGGAAGTTTGATCAACATGTACTAAGTCAGAGAAAAATCACTCTGGTATTCTATTGCACAGTAAAATGACTATAGACAATACCAGTGTGTTATATATATTTATGAAGCTGCAAGAAAGAATTTCAAAAGTTTCACCACAGAGTAAATATAAATACAATATAATATAGATTTTTTTTTTTTTTTTTGGTACCAGGGATCGAACTTGGGACCTTATACTTGCAAGGCAGGCAGTGGAACCACTAAGCTAAATCCCTGGCTCTAGGCCAATGTATAAATATATCAAAATATCACAAGGTACCTCACAGATATGTATAATTTTCATATCAATGTTTTTTAAATATGGACACCAATATGCAAACAAAGCAATATATTTGCAAAGAAATAGAAGCTATTAAAATAGAAATCCAAGTAATGATTAATGCCATAATGAATCCAAAATATGATAGAAACTTTCACCAGATATTTTAACCAAGTTGAAGAAATAATCAGTGAGATTAAGGACAGAGTATTTGATATAGATGATCAGAAAAACTAATGAAAAAATGAAAGCATGTGGGGATTTTAGGATATCATTGAGAGACATAATCTATTCCTAATATGTAGCCTAAAAGGAAAAGAAAGACAAAAATAACTGGAAAGAAATAATTTTTAAAGAAATGACAGGTGAAAAAGTTATCTAATCTGAGAAAAGGGGCCATGTCAATGTAGTTAGTGCAAAATTTAACAATAAATTCAAGTAAAAAGTTTACTAAGCATAATAATCATATACTGAACTATTAACAGTAAAAGACAAAGAAAACTCAGAAGAATGCTTGAATCAAATTCATATTTCAGCATTAATAGGTATCTGTCACAATCCTGTTTTATTTATCATTAAAATGGAGACAGTAATTTATATGCTGCAGAGTATTCCTGAATATTAGAGATCATACAGTAGATGTTCAAGTCTTATTCGGTTCTCTTGGCCACTGGCAGGAAAATTCTGAACATAGATAGAATTGACCTTGCCTGGGTGACAGAGGACAAATGAGTGGAAGTAACCAGACCCCCTCATGCTTCAAGAAGATCCTATCTTGAAGTGGCTCATCCTCATCATCACTTTTGCTGGCAGTTTGAGGGACAGAAAACATGATTGTGTTCTTGCCCTTGGACTTGCCAATGAAAGCCTTCTGAGTCTAAATTCTAAAATTCACTGTGGCTAAGCCTTCTGCAGCTACCTTATTCATTCTTTGAATTGTATCAATTCTTCTATTTCAGTTTCATCCATATCACCAAATTATTCATTATTTTTAAATGTTTCCCTACTTCAAAGCCTGAACTTGCTAACCACCATTAGCACCAAACTCAGCAGCCCTCTTGTACTGTGGTCTCTACTCAGGAATTTCTCAGCTGTCATAGATGCCTGCTGTTGGCCCTGTTCTTGGGGCTCATCCTGCAAAGGCTGTACTATTATGTCCTGGTTGAGAATTTTGAAGACAATTTGTTTAGGAAACTAGACTTTAACATAACTTTGTAACTGGTTTCATTTGTGATCCTTTCTGGATCCACCCTCGTCCTGTCATTCAGAATATTCTGGGACTTTAGGCAGATGCAAATGACCAGACTGTCTATGACCATCCTGGCCCATTGCGCTGGTCTCCCTCTTTGTGACCTGCCCTTTGAAGGCCACTTCTTCCTAGACCTTGGACTTTTAATCCCTTGATATTATCTTCATTGTTATCATTTTCTATTACTTGCCTTCTCCTATGCTAATGACTGAGCCAATTCCATCACTAAATTTCTTTTTCATTAGTACATGCTTTCAGGACATAATGATTACATTCTTTGTGGGGAGTGGGTACATGTACATAATGTATCTTAATTCTGTTTTGATGCCTTTCCTCTCCCATTTTTCCCTTTCCCTCTATCTCTTGAACCCTTTCCCATTTCAGAAAGATCTGTCTCCCTACTTCATATTGTGTCTTTTTTGCCTTTTATAGTTTGAGTTTCTCATATAACAGCCAATTATTTCTTCTCTGAGGCCACACCTCAAGCTGGTTCTCCAAGGGACTCCCCAAGGCAGTCCTGAGGTGGATGACTGAGGAGGCAGCTGTCCCCAGGAAACCCCGCAGATATTACATTAGAGCAGTAATGAAAGGCTTTGTCCTAGTCAGTCAGGTGTGGTTTTGCGTTTCCGCATTGCCTCGTTAAATGCAATACTTGCCTGCTCTTATCCTGGCATCTTCATGGCCTCTGAAATGCCTCAGGGATGACACAAGGCTGCAAATAGATTTATTTTAACCTGTAGTTTCCTGTTTTTCTTGGAGAAACAGTCTAAAATGAGAATATCTCTATCCTTTCGACATGCATAAATTTCTCATCTTCCACTGACTCTTAAATTACTGATTTTTTTTTTTGCAAATTTCATTTCAATTTTAAAAATCCTGTTCAAGCTATAAACTTATCTATGACTTATTTCTACCTAAAGTTATAGAAAAAGATGAGCCCTTACTTTGCTCTCAGGTGATGTTCCAAGAGAATTGTACTGGTTGTGTGACTGCAGCAGTTTCAGTTAGAAAACTTGGTTCTGAATGAGCTTTGCTACTTCTTAATCTGAGTCTCACTGGATTCTTTCTGGGGAAAATAATGTCTTTAGAAGAAGACCCCCTACCAGAAGAGACCAGAGAGTTGTACTTAGGAGGAGTCTTTGTAGCACTGCGCCTTGTCAAGGTGACAAATTGACCTTGGGTTCTAGCAGTTATGGCCATGGAATTTGCTTGTAAGGATTTCCCTGACCAATATACATTCTAGAAATTTATCCCATTGGTTGAAATCATGGGATACACGAAGATGAGAAAGACCTGGGAATGTAAGATAGGAAAGAGCAGTGTATGTCGGTTCATATTACCTGGATTATAACCTGATCCCGTGACTAAACTGAGCCACATTGTAAATGGATCCCTATAGCTCCTTGGGTCCCTGTTTTGGGGCAAACTGAAGTCAACAAAACAGCAAGCAGCAAGTGATGAGGAATGCCCAATGCATTTTTATTAGAAAAAAAAAATAAAAGAAAAGCTCTCTGCTTGCCAGGGAGGGGTTTCCATAAAGCAGGAAAACCGCAGATGTTGAAGTCCATTGGCCTTTCCTACACTTTTTGGTACCAGTGCATGTGGCAGAAAGCAGAGATGCTCCTGGTTTCAGGTAGGCCTTTGGTGTCCAGAAAGCAAGCTTCTTCCTTTGCATTTTACCTTGTTCAAGGTTTCTCCCATTTGATTAAAGACCTGTTCTTCATCCCTTGCATTGCATTAGGCCCTGATGATTAGTTTGTTTAAATTTATTTGGGTCCTTTCGTATGTTGACTCGCCTAAGCCCTGACTTTTAGTTTACTTCAGTTTAACTATTACTAACTTCCTCTGTCTTTTGGCTTCAACATGCTTATACCAGGAAAGTCAAACAAACAGAGAGGCCAGTGGATTGCCAAATTTGAATTCTATGCCACTTGTGATATGAAATCCATTTTCAGAATAAAACACTGGGATTTAGCTTTGCATGGTAGTGGAATGAAACAAGTTATCATTGTGAGATAGGCAGCAGCCTCAGAAGTTCACATCTCCACACCCTTACTATATTCACAGTGAGCACATATTCTTCCCACCTATGCAACAGCCACCTGGACTTCAGAGACCATATGACTACAATGTGTATTGAACAAAAGACTGTCAACACTCCAATGCTTACTGTAAAATAAAGGAATTGTTGTTCCTATTCTCAAACAGATTAGAATGTGGAAAAAGAAATCTCTATACATGCCCATCATTCTGTGTAACCAGTCCATATTCTTCCAGCAAGCAGACAGAGACACGAGGATGAAAGCACAAGGTCATCTCATTAGTAATTGAGTATGTGATGGAGAATAGATTAAGGACATCTCCTTTAAGTACCTGAAATTTGAACTGACACTCTACGATTTAGTACTCATCTTCCCTTTACAATTTTGTCAACATATCAAGCTTCTTAATTGGCAAAGAATGATAAGGAGAATATGGAGAGATGTAAATAGAAGAAGAGGCAAGTCATAGTGTTATTATTAATAAAAAGCTTAGAAGTAGTACAAGGAATGATGATCAATATGTAAATGAATTCTATTCCTTGAGTCTCCCCATGCATTTTGTTTTTCTTTTGGTTTTTTGTTTTGGGGGTTGTTTTGTTTTGTTTGTTTGCAAGACAGGCACTGGAACCACTGAGTTAAATCTCCAGTCTCCCCATGCATTTCATAGTAGTTCCAATATCTCCAAAGAATGATTATGAGGCGGTAGTGGTGTGTGCAGTGAGCAGCATCTGCCATGGCCTTGATGTAATGGGGCTTGGCATAAGTTTTGTAAAATTAGTTGTTCTCAATTAAACAAATCTGTGAAGTCCAGAAATGTTCAACCAGGTCACCAGAGCAGGACATGCCAAAAAGCAACATTCTGCTTCCTTGAACATCCTCCCAGTAACATGTCCAACCCTACAGGGTAAAAACCCTAGATAAAAACATAAAGTATGTACTGAAGTGGAGAAAAGCAAAACAGTGGGTTGCATCCATTGGTTTGGCATGGTCTTTTTGTTTGCAAAAGCCCCAAGGTAAATGCAGAAAATAGAATTCATTCTTTTAATTCCTCATACCTTCCATTCTAGACCAAAATTCAACTCACAACATTTTATAGTCTTGTTATGGGTGAGAGCTTTCTAATTTACATTTCACCTTGTACCTGTTGAAAATATGTTCTAAAAATCTTTGATAATGGAAAACTCTTAACATGCTTTTAAACATGTGCCAGAATACCTCACAACAGCTTCAGAACTTCTAAAGAGTACAGAAGAGAAAAGGTGCAGATTTCAGCCTCTATGTCCACCTGTAACATTTCATTTATTCATTTCTTGAAGAGCAGCTGGAAACAAATATGAAAGTTTTTCAGCCTCAGTTCATAAAGAATATATGTTCTGAGAAATGTGTCCTCAGAAAATTCATTGATGCATGAATTCATACAAGAAATATAAACAGTATAGCCTCCTACACTAATAGGCTCTATAGGGTGTGTGTATGTTTTTGTATGTATGTGGGTGTGTATATACCTTTAAACATACACATATATGTGCATATAAATATGTTCGTGTATATTCTGTAGCCTATTATTCCTAGGGCTATTATAAACAAAGCAACATGACATTACATCAAGCTCTAGCAAAAAATATGCAAACAAAAGATCATATAGACAAGATATATGAGGCTTCTGCCAGCATACATGCATTCAGTTTTATAGTAATTTTTCTTATATGTAGGACTATACTCTCAAATGACAATAAGTATCATAAAATAAATTCATAAACCAGTAACAGTCATTTATTATTATTACACATATTTTCCATACATAACTGTATGTGCTATGCTTTTATACCACTGCCAGGGCATTAGATTTTCTTTTTACAACCTTTTATCACATGAAGGGCCCTGGATGTAGTTCAGCGATACTGTGCCTGCCTGGCAAGCATGAGGCCCTAAGTTCAAATCCCAGTACCAAAAAAATTTTAAAAAAAACATTTACCACATTAATAATGCACTGTACTACAAGATGATGGTGACTATGACAACCATTGATGACAGCACTTTTTCAGCTCTATCATATCGTAAGGCATCAGTGTCATATGTGCTGTTCATCAAAGATGGAAACATTGTCACATGTGTGTGACCCTATTGCCTTTGTGCCTGTGTTTCTGGTTAACAAAATTGCAGAGTTAATCATCTTGTGATTGTCTTAATAGTTAAAATAAATGTAATTCAACTGTCATTAGTAAAAGTAATAATTAACTTGCTTGTAGCAGAAAACACAGAAAGAGAATTCATAGTAAATAAGACACTATTGTAACTACCAATACTCCATGACAAAAAATAAAAATTACAGGCTCCCGACCGAGTCGTCATGCTCAAGTGCCGGGAAGTAGCCTGGGCCCCGATCCACCTCGGGAAGGAGAACGACGCCTGCTCCCGACCCAGCCGCCATCGCTCAAGCGCCGGGAAGGTAGCCGCGTGGGGGCAACTGAACCCCCATAAGCCCCTCCCCACCCCTCACTCTCAGTTCTCCTGACTGTGCCAGTCTTTGGACCCACTCTGCAGAGGCAGAGGTGGTCATCAAGGGTATTTTTCTGAGTTCCCAACTTTGAACATCTTTAAAGAAAGGGCGTGGGAAACCTGTAATAGAACGTTGTGGAGTTCAACCATTCAGAAGGATGGGGAACTCAATCTGGGCCTTGCAGCCCGAGGTCAGTCAGCATCATGGGGTTCAGCCATCAGCTAACTGAGATCAGTGGTCTTGCATCCTCGCTCTGTCTGAGCCATTAAATGGTAAATACACTATATTGAAATTTTGTTCACTGCAGACATGTTCTGGACTGCTTCTTGATTTTAATTTAATTCAAATGATTTAAGGGTGATAGACTAGTGACTACCACTGGTGGTCAGTGTCAAAGTTGTGCTTGATCTTAATGTGTTGCTGATTGTATCAGTTGGGGTAAAGCATTGCGGTTGATTTGATGAGCTGTTTTTCTCTGATGTTATGAAGATGAGAATGTCTGTGGGTCATTAGAGACATAGAAGCTAGGGAGCAACTATATCAGGAAGATTTGGGTAATAATCCAGAAATTAAACCAAGGACAATCCGACAACAAAAATAAAAATGATGAAACACTTAAGCAAGACACAAGGACAGACTTCCAGTTCACCAATGGCAAACCGTAGGTCAAATGAGGAAGAAAAGGCCAATAGTGAACCACCAGGACACCCTGAACTCAAAGCACAGGAAGTAACAAAACACATCAATCAGGCTCTAGAAAAATTCAAAACAGAAATAATTTCCCAGATAACCATAGAGATAGTGAGCAAAATGGAAGTCGTGATTCGAGACTCTAGAGCAGAAACTGACAAAAAAATAGATGAGCTCAGGACCATGATAGAAGCCATGAAGGCCCAGCATAAGAAAGAAATGGAAAAAATAAACACCCAACATAGGAAAGAAATGGAATCCATAAAACAGATTCAAACAGATATCCAGGACATTAAACACTCTATTGAAAATTTACACAACAGAGTAAAAGAATGCGAAGATAGACTCTCAGATATAGAAGATAAGATTGCAGTCAGTGACCATGAAAAGAGAGGTCTCTTAAAAACAGTAAGAGATCATGAGAAATCGATCCAACAACTCCTAGATGATGCAAAGAAGAATAACATAAGACTGATAGGAATACATGAAGTAGCAGGAAAAAATACAAATGACTTTAAAAAGCTGTTCAAACAATTAATGACAGAAAACTTCCCAAACAGAGGGGAAGAATTTGACATTCAGATAACTGAGGAATATAGGACCCCAACTAGCTACAATCAAAAAAAAATCTACACCTAGACATATAATAATCAAGATCCCAGAAACCCAACAGAAGAACAAAATACTACAAGCAATAAGAGAAAAGAAACAAACCACATACAAAGGAAAGCCCATCAGAATCACAGCAGACTTTTCAACACAAACCCTTGGGGCAAGGAGAGCCTGGAATGAGATATTTCAAGTACTAAAAAAGAACAACCTCCAACCTAGACTGATGTATCCAGCAAAACTCTCTTGCAAAATGGATGGGGAAATAAGACACTTCCATGACAAAGAACAGCTGAGAAATTACATGAATACTAAACCAGCACTACAAGGAATTCTAAACAAGATCCTAGAAAAAGACATTGAAGGCAACAACACCATGAGGCCCAACAGAGCAAATCAAATAGGCAAGGCAAGAAATTAAAAGGAGAAGGTAAAAAAGTAAAAAGAGTCAGCAAAAGGCCAATAACATGTCACTAATGTCAGTACATATCAGTTATAACCAGCAATGTCAATGGCCTCAACTCACCAATCAAGAGAAATAGACTGCAAAATGGAATAAGAAGCAAAATCCAACACTATATTGTATACAACAAACACACCTAGTGCAAAAAGAAGCCCATAGACTGAAAGTGAAAAGATAGAAAACAATTCTCCATGTGACAGGAGCTCAGAAA
>NW_022900928.1:11518561-11532394 GCF_012274545.1 Fukomys damarensis
ATACATATATATATATAAATTGAATTTTGGGAAACTTTAACGGTGCTGCCAACTTTGGAAAAGGTCATCCCAATTTACTGTGTTGAGTTGGCATTGTACAGAAATGGACAGCCATATTGGTCTAGAAATGTTAATTTATTTTTATTTTTAATTTTTTCCATGTGTACAGGGGTAACACATCACACTAAATATGTAAAGTCATATCTACTTGGGTTTGATTACAGAAACTAATAAAGTATTCTCTAAATAATGAAAGAAAGAATAAGATAAGACTATAAGAGCAAGAAGCAATTTAAATATGTTCGGGGACCATTTTCATCTCCGGAATTAAGGATTATTTTAATGTTACATCATTGCCTTTCCTCTTTTACTTTCCTTTTTAGTTTTATTTTAGGGTTCCCTATTTTTAATGTTCATACAGAGGTTTCTTTAACTGAAATACTGAATAGTTTCTTTGGTGTGAAAACTATAATAGTACACAGGATCCTAATGAGATAATTAATAATGTGAAATAGGAAGTAAAGGGCTAAAGGTGTAGGGAAAGTGGGAAGTGTGGGGGAAAGGTAATAAGGGAGAGGAAAAAATATGAGAAACTGAAAAAATGGAAATAAAGTGTTTGTAAATGGGGAGGGGATAAAGGGAGGGCAGGGACAAGGGGAAAAAATGAGAATCATGACCTATTATGTAAAGGTACAGAATTTCAATTATGAATGTAACTGTATTGTATACCTAGATTGTACCAATAAACTCAATTAAAAATAAATAAATAAAAATAAAAATTACAAATTCCATTAACTGGCAGTAAGAAAAAGAAAGTCTTATATAGACTAAGTGCTACATTTCATAGGGGACGTCAATTATTCTATTTTTATATCATTTCTTAAAAATAGAAATACAAGTTTACTATTCAGAACTAAAAATAATAATAAAAGAAATGACACTGATAAGGGTCATAAGCGTTGGCCTAATGAGAGTGAAATTCGGGGTGTATCACTTTGCATTCACTTCTCTGGATTTTAAAACAACAGGTGAGTGACTACTCCATTTTTTAAAAAATACCCAAAATGGAAGCCAGATCACAGTGAGTGTGAATGACACTAATCTATAATTTTTTCCTTAGTTATGAAGCCTCACAGGTGAGCTCACATTGCTGCTGCACAGGACTCACTATTGCCAATTAAAAGCTTCAGAATCGTAATTACTTACAGAGAGGTAGACCTGATAAGGTGGAATGGGAGAGACTGATATGTGAGTATTAATTGGGCAGATGCCCAAAAGCATCATAATAAAGAATCACATCACAAAATATTAACCAAGGTGAGCTCCATCTCCATGCAAGAAATGGCACATAGCATTTGGTAAACCTGACTTGGTCACCAGATTTACCCCAGCTCCTGTGAGCATTTCCTGACTGAAAGCACAAGGAAGGGTGCTCTGGTATCACTCAGCTCTGGAAAGGCTCTACCCTTCAGCATGGGTCAGTTTTCTGCCTCCAGACAGAAGAGAGGTCAGATAGAAACCAAGACTAGGCAGGAGGAAGGCATTGCCATAGCCAGCTACAATCTCACCACGTAGGAGACCGAAGGGGAAAAACCCAAACAACTACTCCTGCTCTCCACGCCCTCATGGAATCTAGGGCCACGGGTTCTAACATCACACATGCAAACCAATTCCCCTGAATGGGAGCAACAGAGATCCTAGACTGGTATATTTTAGATACTGTCAGTAGAAGACCTGTTCAGCGGTAGAGAGAACCTGGTATTCAGTCAGTAAAAACTGAGCTTGACTTCAGGGTCTATGACTCTCAAGCCTTTGTAGATTACTTAACCTCTTCAAGGCTCAGTTTTCTCCCTTGAAACACAGGCACAGTAACTCCCAAATACAAAGGTGGTCCTGAGAATTACAGATCATGCAGCAAGTGATCAATACTTACTTGTATCCCCAGGGCCACCAGTGGAGATCTTAGGAGCATGAAACAAAACATCCTACCCGCTGATACAGAATTAACAATGGATGAATTGCCATCTATCTACATAGGGATCAGGATCCAAGACTTGGTGACAGTCATCTTTGCCCTGGTAGGGCTGGCTGGAAATACAGTCGTACTCTGGCTGCTGGGAATTCAAGGGCACAAAATGGCCATTTCAGTCTATATCGTCAACCTGGCCACATCAGACTTCCTTTTCCTCTGTTGTCTCCTTATATACTTCCTGTGGGGACTCATTGACAACTTTGACTTTGACTACTACATCTATATACATGCTGGGGGGATGTGATGCTACACCACCAGCCTATGCATGCTCAGTGCCATTAGCTTGGAGCACTGCCTTGCAGTCCTGCTCCCCATCTGGTACCACTGCCACTGCCCAAGATGTATGTCAGCTGTCATGTGTGCCCTGCTCTGGGCTCTGTCCCTACTGCTCACCATGCTGCTACACATCTCACAGAGCTTTCCACTTGAATACCTTGAACTGGGTATGAGAATGCGTTTCTTCATAGTGACATACCTGGTCATTTTTATTTTTTTGTGGTCCTCTGTGGCTCCAGCTTGACCTCATTGGTCAGGGTGCTCTGTGGCTCCACAAGGTTGCAACTGGCCAGGGTGTATGTGACCATCAGGATCATAGTGCTGGTCTTCCTCATCTGTAGCCTGCCTCTAGGAATTGGGTCAGTCTGGGGTGAGATGACTCTTTATAAAATTGGTGATTTGAACTTTACGGTCCTCGAGAGGGCTGCTTATTTGCTGCCTGGTATCAACAGCACTGCCAACCCCATCATTTGCTTCTTTGTTGGCTCCTTTAGGCAGAAACAACATCAAGGACAGCAGCAGCAGTCCCTGAAGTTGGTTCTTCAGAAAGCCTTGGAGAATGTAGGTGAGGGGGAGAAAAATGGAGAAAGTCCTCCTTAGGAAAGTATGGAGATCTCAGAATCCCCTTCACGTGTACTCATTTTGTAGCTGCCAGGGTTCACTCAGATAAGTTGTCCCTCTAGAATACTTGCATAATTGTGAAAGGTCACACCCTTATATAGACACAGAGAGATATAGATATACAGATAAAGATACAAATAGAGACATAGGCCTATTTATGTATGTATTGTCTGTGATAGTTCTCTCATTCAATGGCAGAGTTAAATACTTGTAACAGAGACCATATTACCACAAAGATTAAAATATTGAATAACTTCCACTATCTCTCATTGTGTATGTGTGCGTGCACAAATGTGCACTCGGGAGAGCTTTAACTTACAAGGATCGCAGGTTCTGTCCTGTTTACATTGCCTGTTGAAAGCTGTTGTCTCTTTGTCTCAACTGGATCTTGCAGTTTACAAGGAAGAAACGCAAGTCAAGACCCACAGGAGCCAACTAGCACAGCTACTTGCACTCTCCTGCCAGAAAAGCTTGATAATATCGGGGTTCTTCCAGCAAAGTTTGTTCTCTTCATTGTAGAGCTAAAACACACTGCACCAGGCGATCAAAGAAGTCAAGGCATTACAAAGAGTATATGGAGCAGTTGTAGGACCAGCTGTTAGCTCATGGAAACAAGAATCCTAATATTCTTGCACAAAACATAACCAATAAAAACTAAATGGCTGCTGCTTCAAGTGCAGTGATCCAATCTTAACCAGAGATTTAAAGGGAAGGAAATCTGGGAATTGTAGTTCAGCCCAGGTAGGTTGACACTTTCAAATAATTGCAACCTACTCCTTTACAACTTGGTTATTTTTCAACCTCTTTAAAACATTGACAATTCCAGATTAAGACAATTGCAAAGTCAACTCTCTCCTTTTTTGGCTAAAACTATGTAAATTACATCTAAGAAATAATAATACACAAAAATAATACATCTTGCCAATAGTCACCATAGTATGCTGTTTTATTGCCTTTTCAAGACCGCAGCCTATTTTTATGCAGTTATCTTTCTACATTCTTTGTTTAGTTCTTTAAGTATTTTAAATTTAAAAATACTTTAGCTATAAACCTTCACACAAGGAAGCTCACATTACCTGCTATTGCTTCTGATCTGGACCCATGGTTCCCACGGATCCATATTAGGAATTACTAACTGCAAGTAAACAAAGTGAAATAATCAGGCTGATGTGTAAGTGGAAGCTGGGTAGTGTCCAAAGCATCTCCTGAAGAATCATGCCACAGATGGCTCTGGTCTCTGATTTCATACAGAACTCATGTGAGAAATCACCAGTAGCTATCCATCATCTTGATAAGCCTGGATTAATCCACAGCTTTTATTCCAGCTCCTGTAGACATCTCCAGATTGACAAGTTCTAGCAAGCTTTCTTTTCTCTCTTGTGGGGGACAGTTTTCATTTCTGAGAGGAGACTGGAAAGGATGTAAGGATGTATAGCAGTGCCCATCTTATTTCCACGTTTATAAAAAAATTTTTTCTAAGCACATGATCCTATTTTCTACATTCGAGGGGTGAGATAGCTTCCTTCTGAGAAAGGAGGAAGGCACGAAGCCCCCCTCCCAAAAATGGTACTGTCAGCCTCTACCAAGAATGTTCTGTATGACTTATCTAAACCATTCTCCTTTCAGATTCAGGCTCATACATTACCCTCCTTTATTCCAAGACCACTATTTTCCTATCCTGTTGAGAATGCTGTCTCTTAAAATTCACTTAAAAACACTAGTTGACATGACATTGCAATCCAAAGCTGAACTGCAGTAAGCCAGTGTCTAACTGTTTCACTTACTTTTCAAAGTTACTCTGTAGAAATTGACAATGCATGGCAAAGCGCCCTAAGAACATCAATAGAGGAGAATATATCCAATAGTTGCTGGAAATAGAACATAGCCACGACTACAATTATAGCAGTAGGAAAGGATGAGGAGGCAGGGGAAAAGCACTGACATGGCCACCTGACACCTCACAGGTTGAAAGCCAGGTGTTGAAAATCTCAAATCTTCTCGTGCCCTCCAGTCTCCTGGGAGTGTCTCACAATCAAAAACTCATGTGCATACTGAAGTACCCTGATGGACACGACCAGATTTGGAATATACAGAGAGTTGTTCTAGATTTAGTCCCACTTCCTCTTCTGTCTGATCAACCCTAGGACACTGTTTCTTTAAAAGAGCTCAGGATGGACAAATACACTTCTGGATGCTTCTGTGTACCTCCAGGGTAGGAATGTGTCTCTCATTCCACTCGGAGGGCTCTTGTCCAGATGAGGTCACTGGACTACTAAGCCACAGCTGACTTCATGAAGTAGATGAGATCTTCCAAATTCTGATATCTGTCCCTAGTTGGTTCACACCCCTTTTTCTTGATTTTCTTACTTTCCTTTCTGGTCATTTCTGAAGATTTTATGCTAGTTTTTATCTGATTCAATTTTGCTGGCTACTTTTATTCAGTGTGGGATTTACTACTCTCCTATTGCTCCATCTACTAGAAATCAACAGTTCTGTGGTGGTAGGTCTGCATGTATGGTCACAGAGTGGTCCTTGAGACAGAATTCCTGGGTTCTATCCACAGTGTTAGACCATGACAAATCACTCATCCTCTCTACTCTAATTCCGTAGTCAATAGAATAGGAAAAAAAACTACTTCTTCCCCACAGTGGAATACTGTTTGGCTATACAAGCTAAGGATAAATTTGAAGCATTTGTAGTAAAATGAATACACCTGGAAAATAAAACATCAAGTGAAATAAATGAGACACACAACTTTAAGTTTCATATGGTAGCTTTCATTTCAGTAGGGTAAAGTGTAAATAAAGAGCATCATAAAGGATTGATAGAAGGAAACAAGGAGACAGATCATTTGCAAACAGGAAGGGGTCCAAGATACTAAGGATGAGGAGAGAGGGAAGGGGAAGGAAAATTAAAAGATTGAAAATGTATCGTACATGTGCCAAATACCTACAATGAAAGTAAACACTGTCATAAACACAAACCAATAATAATAATAACAACAACAACAATCATGAAAAGAGGATCTAGAGAAGTAGGAAGGTGGTTGGAAAGTGGAAGAGGAATAAAAATCAAGATGTATTATGTCCATATAGCTACTTCCTAATATGAATATAAACTTCCTGTATTGTAAACATGAATTAATAAAATTTTTTAAAATGTAAACAAGAAATTCTCAATCAGTTGCTATTATTCACCCAGGTGAATAGGGAAATAGTGTTTTTCTCTTTAAGAAAAAAAAACAAAGCAAGCAAGTTAATAAATGATAGGTAACACAGTGCTCAGTGATTAGGGTAAGAGTGAGGACCATGACAAAACAGTCATGCTCTGCCTAAAGGGACAGTGGCTACCCAGCTCCATTTGGTCACAGTGACTTGCCTTTGCCAGAACATCTGATTTTTTGTTTTGCTTTGTTTTGGTCCAGGGATCAAACTCAGGACCTTGCACTTATGAAGCAGGTGGGAGAAACTCTGAGCTAAATACCCAACCCTTTTATTTTTTGTATTTATTTTTTATATTATCAATTTGTGATTGAAATGCCTCCATTCTTTAAATATGAAAACAAATTTGCATTAGTTGACGTCAAAACAAAAACATTCTGAAGTCCGATTGGGCCTCATGTCTCTGTGCCTTATAACTAGTTGACAGTGTGACAGGAAGGAAATGTTCCTCTAAAAAGCCCTGAGCACCAGTTTCACCTCTTATGTCCACTTACTTTGTGATCTTTCACAAACCTTGTCTAATACAAGGCTGCAAGCAGTTCAGTGCCATGGATAAAAGTTCAAGAAGCTTCAGAAGAAAACAGAATTGCCAGTTCAGACTAGCTAAAGTTAGAGGAACTAAGAAAGCAAGTGATGAACATTCTGTCTGGATGCCCAGGGGTCCTGACATCTTCCACTAGGACCTTTTTGTCCTGTGTGATTCTCGGGCCATCTGATCTAACCAGGGGCTTTTCAGGGACAGAAAGAAATGCAAGGTTCGTGAAGATTGCTCTCTTTAGTCCACCATCTGACTCCTCCGTTTTCGGTATTTCCAGGATCGTTCTTTCAGCTTCCAAAATTTACTTATTCTGTGTTAATAAGACATATATACAAATTGCCATTTCTAACTCACTGAGAGTACAGATTTTACCCTTCATCCCCTTTCTACAAGCCATGAGCACACTAACCTGAAAATGGAGTTGAGGTCTGATGAAGGGTAAGAGTTCTGAGGCAGAATTGTAGGTTAAGTCATGGCTCTACCCCTTTGTAAGACCAGGGCAAGTTTCTGAAACTCTTGTGGTTCTGTTTCCTTGTAGATCAAATGAGACTAATGACAGCACTTATTCATGAGTCTAATGAGGATTTAAAGAATACTCATTAATCACCCAGTGAGCAGATACAATTCAGCTACTGGAAATTTGATCCTTGTTCTGCCTGAAATCTGCATAACAATCTCTACTTACAGTGAAAGCTCTTCATAACGTGGCAAACAAGCTTTAAATTTTTCCCTCAGATAATGTGAAATAGGAACAAAAGGGTCAAAGGGGAAGGGGAAATGGGCCCTGTTTCCTTTCATCTTCTTTTATTTTGCTGTTTAATTAATTTATACTTTGGATTTCTCATGTGAGAAGAGGTCTGATATCTAGAATATCCAAAGAACTCAAAAAATAGACAAAAATAAAAACACTCATCAAAAAACGAGCAACTGAAATGAATCGACATTTCTCAGAGAAGAAATAAAAATGTTCAACATGGCTGGCCATCAAGTAAATTGTAAACTGGACCTTCCAGGTTTTCTCAGAGAAAGTGCTAGTTTGAAAGTAGAGTATTGTATTACTCTCTGTAGAAATTTTTTTTAAAAAAACTTATTTTCTCCAAATATTTTCCTACTTGGCACTTTTTACTTTTAGTTTCACTGCAATGGAAAGAATCCTCCCCTGAAACCACAAAACTATGTTGGTAATTGCTCTATACATGATAGCTTTTGTGTGGTTTTTCTTTTTTATTTTTTTTTTCTTTTTTTTGTGGGGGGACCAGGAATTGAACTCAGGACCTTGTGCTTGCAAGGCAGATGGTAGCACCACTGAGCTAAATCCCTGGCTCTATACATGATAGTTTTAAAATATGATTTTTTTTCTCCCATATTCTGTCCCCATGAGAATCATATTCCATTCTGTGATTAGGGCATTAATATAGGTGAAGAACTTGCCTCTGGGTGAGTCTAAATAGCTCATTACAGCATCAGAGCTTTTAGAAAACAGTATGTTTTCTCTCTGCCCATACATGAACAGTCCAGCGGACTCATTATAAGCCCTCTGGTGACATTTACCCCTGACATAGTGACAAGCTATCCTTGGATTCAGTGATGAAAATTATGGCTCTACCATTAAAAACTGGTATTTATTTAAGTCTTCCCCAGAGCGATGTAAAGTCTAGAAATAACTGGACAAGTCCCACTTGACATTTCAAACTCAAGTGCTGATTTCAAAGTGAAAAATATCTTGTTACAAAGAATTTACAAGTTTATTGGGTTTTAGAAGAAAGAAAACCCCAAACTTTGCAGCAATACTTCTGACTGTGACTTTCCTTCAGCCCAATGGCCAGTCCATCTGGGGAGCAGATTTAAAATAACTGACCCTAACATAGTCATGTCAATTATATTAACAAAACCAAGAGCCAGCAGAGAGTTTGGTACTATGTGGTACCCGTGGTTACTCATTCCATCAAGAACTCAAGCACACAGAGAGGTCACTATGAGATGCTGTAACAACACAGCAAATCTCTGCAGATCATAGCTTTGAGGCTATCAGATACACCTCAGAGAGAGGAGGTAACAAATGAACTGTGAGAATCCAGGGAACAGAAAATGCACCTTGGAAAATGATATCATGTATTGTCTTCAATTATCCCAACCAAATATATTGATTACTTTTATAACAGTTCAGTTCACAGAACTCAGTTTTTCTAACAACAAAACTAATGGTCTCCCTGGTCCAGCTCTCTATATCCCTAACTGTACCCCCTTGATTTCCACATAACATAGTAGAGTCTATCAGCAAGTGAAGGCTTCCTATAATGAGAGAAAACAGAATGTCAGTGGTTGCAGTTATGCCCAGGCAGAGTGCTTCACTGTAATGTAATCAGCTCCGTGTGAAGATTATTACAAAGTATACCCTCGGAGACTTACAATTTCCTCAGTTAAAAATTTTGGCTAAAGATTTCCCCCTGTGAAGAAGGCACCTGTAATGAAACTCCAAGATAGAAGGGGAGAGGTGTTTGATCTTTAAATTAAATAAATATTTTTAGCCCTCACATAAAAATAAAACACTGAGCCTTTCTGTAGTTTGGTATGGACAGTGTATTCACATTTGTGTAACTGCTTATCAGAAAATCTGATATTAAATACTAAAAGTGAAGTAGAAACTCTTTTGAAATGAGTTTTCTATAATATCTATATTTTGGATAAATTCTATTAGTCCTGTTATACATTGAAAAATAATGCACACAAATTTCAGAGTCTTGGAGGAGTCACAAAAACAAAAAAAAATAAGGGAAACAAATGTGGACCACTACTTGTATCTTATATTCTTATTTGTTCATTTTTTAAAAGAAATTGGTGGCCAAAAAAAAATATACACTTAATGTTACCAGTGCCAGTGTGAATGTTTACTATGTTATTTTGTGCCTGGACTGCCTAGTTTGTAGACTTTCCCCTGAAAACCCTATCTTCATTGTGATAACTACACTATCCTCCTTGAATATCCATCCCACACCCTAATTTCTCCATCTTCCACTTAATCCTCTTCATTTCATTTGTCATTCATCCCATTCTATCTATTTGACCATTGAATCTTTCCTCTTCGCAGTTTCATGCTGATATGACTTCCAAAGTCTCAATTTTGTGATCATCCTGCCTGACACTCATCTATCGTCTACACAAAATTTTTCCCCAGAGCCTCATCTCCAAAGAACTTCCTATTCCATCTACAGTGCGATAAACCTCTTGACCCAACATATTTCACTATCACTTCCAGGCTTCCACATTTAGATCTCATAACCTGTTGTTATAATCAATATTTCCACACACTCTCCACCCCTTGCCACACTCCCTTCTGCCTACTTCACACACACACACACACACACACACACAAACTATCTGGTTAAATCTAATTCTCACTTCTCCCTACCTGTTGTTGGGAGTCATTTGACTATAATGTGTGCTGATTGATTTTTATCTCCTGGGAGAAGTCGGTTTGTGCATTTCTTAACACAAACAAATAGAAAAACAGAAATAAGCATTCACTGATCAAGCTATAATGTTAAGTAATGAAAGATTTAAGGAAAAACTCTACTTTTGTTGCTTCTAAAGAATGGCAGATTTTGCAAGACATTTGCTTTTTGTTTGATGCATTTATTTGTGACTTGAAAAGAAGTTGTAAAATACATGGATTTCTGCTGTTATTTTTTTTTAAAAATGCAAGGACAAGACCAGAGAGGGCCTTGAGGGACAACTGAAGAGTGTGCACTTTGTTTTTATTACACAGCTGCCGAGCACAACTTACACACCTCTCCGTTACTGGTCAGCAAGAGCCCCAAAACAACAACCACTTACAGGAAGAAGGACCGTGGAGGTGGGGATGGACAAAGGTGGAGAGACAGAAGTAGCATCAGACTAAACGTGGAGAAACATCTTGTAAGAAGCATGACTCAAAGCACCCCATTTGCTAGCTGAGCTCCGCACAGGAAACCACAAGGCTGTCCAGCGTCTTGATAAGGCTCACATAGGTGCCAAACTTCCTTCCAGCTCCTGGAGCGTCTTCACCAAGGCCAACAAGTCCCCTTTAATGACTGACAATCCCGCAGGAGTCTCTTGCCTTCACCACAGGACTTTTTGTCATATCCAGCAAGAAGAATGGAGGGAAGGTAAGAGTTTGTCCAGAACTTATTTCCTAAGCCATTGTTGAATATTTCTGTTTAGTCCATGTCCACATAGCTCCACATTGGGGTAGAGTTTTGGTAATCAGAAAGGCAAAAGAAGGAAAACCTGATGTTCTCTCCTGGTGCTGATAGGGGATTCAAATCTGATAACCAAGACTGATAATCAGGGTCCATCCTGAGCCATTTAACCTTAAAACCTGTTTAACTAATGAATTCAAACACTAGTACCTTCTGACCAGGGACTATACGCTGTGGCCTGGACAGATGTGAGAGACTTGCATCCTGATCACAGATCTCAGCCAATTCTTGCCAGATACTAGAGCCCAGTCAGCTGCCCCACCCAAATTAAGAGCAAAGGCAATAATAGCCCAGCCATCTAGAAAAACTAGAAGTATGCTCTGTCTGCCTGACCCAAAATAAGAGCAAAGGCAATAATAGCCCAGCCATCTAGAAAAACTAGAAGTATGCTCTGTCTGCCTGGAGCGATTATCAGCTAATCCACTCAGAATCACAGGTGAGACCAGAATAAATATGTATCCCTGCCATAGAACAACAGTAAAACCATAAAAAAGAAACTTGGAGAGGGGTTACCAGTCTTTGTAAATGCCCCAAAACCAAAAATGGTCAAGGAATTATTAAAACTCTGGAAGTACACATTTTCAAAAGAAACTAGAAAAGTTCCAACATTGGGCTCTGAATAAAGAGAAATCTATAAAATTACAGAAAAGTACCTCAAAATAATTTTCTTTTTAAAATCCTCTTTAAGCCAAGTGTGGTAACACAAACCTGTAATCTCAACACTCAAGAGACTAAGGCAGGAGCAGCTCTGCAAGTTCAAGGCCAGTCTATTCTAATAGTGAATTCAAGGCTGCATAGCAAGATCCTACCTCAAAAAGAAACCAAAAAAAAAAAAAATTCCTCTTTAAGTGAACTTTAGTAATTTAAGGTTAAAGATAATGGCTGAATCTCCCAGAGAGAGACAAAATTGAATTGCTAGTCATTCACCAAAGTGCTTTCACAAGAGCTGAGGAAACCAGGTAGGAGACCACAGTGCCTTGTTTAAGTGTGATAGGAAAGCACACATTAAAGGTGGAAGGAAAGACTTGTCTGTGTCACACTTCCCCACCCCTAAGCAGCACAGCATACAGGGAGAGATCTATCTGACTTTTGAGTGAAAGAAAGAGAATTCAAGCCTCAGAATTGGAATCCAGTAACTTGGAAAAGTCCCCAAAGACGCAGCCTCTGGACATGCATTAGCTAGGTGACCAAGAGACTATCCCTCCCACTCATGGCCCAACCTCAGGCAGTACATCATCTGCTTGTTGGTAGTACAGGAAAGTGAGCACAGGGCTTTGTCTTGGAGCTCAGTGCAAGGTATACTCAGTGAGGCCCAGCACCGGGCAGAGCCAAATATCCCTAAGCCCAGGCCAGAGTTTGTAAACAGTCTCTCCAACTGTCTTTACATCAAGCAGAGATTCATGCCCCACAGCTAGAGACTTCTTTTCCAGCCTCCATATAGGTGTCAGTTTACCCTTAGATTGTGAAGGTCCTTGTAGCTGTGTGGCTGTATCATTCAGCTTTCTTGTTAGTAAGACACAATACCCAACATCTGCAACTTAAAGGAGCAGAGATTTAGTTTGGCTCATGATCTCAAGTGATTTGGTCCATGGTCTACTACCTCAGAGGCAAAAATGTCATGCTGGAAGGGCGGGACAGAGTAAAGGTGTTTTGTTCATGGTTGCCAGGAAGCAAAGCATTGAAGCAGTGCCAGAGAGGAAGGTATCGGGGATCACACATAGGACCCAAGCATCCACCTCTATGACCCACCCAAATATACCCAGAAGTGTACTCTACTAATAGCAACTCCCAAACGAAACAAGTTGACAATTAATCTTACTCATTGCAGTGACTCAAGAGTAACCCAGCTTACTGTCAGCACTGAGAGTTAAGCAACTACTTCCTCCACCAACACCCCTGACCTCAGAGAACAGAATTTAGACAAAACTCCACCCAGTGGGGTTGAGACAGAATAGTAAACAAAGGACTTTGCCTTGGAACTCAGTGTCAGGGTCCTGAAACCTAACATGAGGCAAATGCCAACAACCTGTGTCACTAAACAAGTGCCCTTGGATGGAGCCTCTGGACTTGGTCTGTTACCAGGCAGAGAGACACAGGGCCCCAACTGACTGAACTTATATCCTGACCAGCATTGTCTGTGATGACTTCAGGGATCTCAACCATGAGTTTACCACAGCAACGGGTAGACTGTTTTGGGTTTTGGCCTTCCCTTGTGCTGTACTGGTCTCAGTGGGCTGTGGGCTCTGAGTGTGACCCAACATTGTGACAATTGAAGCAGTATGGACTATCCATTCCATCCTTCCCCCAGTTCCATCCAGTACAACTCAGAGAGTAATAGTTTGCTTGAGGAAAGAAAAAGAAGGTTAAGGTAAAAGCATTCCATAGTAGGTAGGGGCTGATCCATCTCTGATGAGGCCCAGAGCCACAAGAAAACCCAGAGTGTCACATATTGGTGACTAGACAAGGTGCTTGTGCCTATCATGACACATGGCAGAGGCTTGTAGAAACAAACTACACTTTTTAGGCACTAGATATACCAAGTGTAGATTTCAGACAAACGTGTTTGGCTCATTCTCTAGTGGTGAAACAGCAACAACACACCAACAGTGAAATCAATTCAAACCTAGAGTTAGGGTGCTTTCTATGTTAAAATAGCAGAAGTGACACTGGCTCAGAGAAAATATGCAGCCTGCTTAGTTTCTGGAAGGATAGACACAAAGTCAGATTATAAGCACTAAAATAAATCATAATCTTTCTATGCACTGTTGATGTAGGTATACAACAAATATCAAGAATTCTTAGGGAGGTATGGGGTAAAACACATCTTCAATATGTAGGATACATCAGGTACAATCCACACCATAAAAATAAAGAAATAGAAAGGAATAAGAAGAGAGAGAGAGAGAC
>NW_022900928.1:11532478-11534666 GCF_012274545.1 Fukomys damarensis
GAAAATAAAATTCTGGGCACCATGGCCTCATCTGAAGAACAAACTAAAGTGACAAGATATGACCAAATGATAAACTATATGTGAAAACTCAAGGATATAAAATTCAAAAAAATTGCTTTAAGGCAACTGAGAAAATTTTTAAGAGAGCAGAGAAGAACAAATCAGTGTTCTGAGAACAGAGAAATTAAAGCAATTATTAAAATCTAAGCAAAATCTTGGAGCACAAAAGTGCACTAAATAAAATTAAAACCACAGTAGAAGGCTCTAGTAACAGAGTAGATCAAAATAAATAACAATCAATGACTCAAAGACAAGCCTTTTCACAATACAGAGCTCAAGGGCAAAATAGTAATAATGATAAAGGAGAATTTTTTAAAGCTTATGAGAACTTTATGACAGCATTAAAGAACAAGTATTTGGATTAATGGATTCAAGAGAAATTTAAGAATGCTCAAAAAATAGAAATCTCATTCAAAGAGATAACAGGAGAAAACTTCCCAAACCTAGAGAAGATACAAATAACCAAGTACATTAACATCAAAAATCACTAGTCAAGTTCAACTTAACAAAGACCTTAAGCTCAGTTGTCAAATGTTAAAGACAAGATAGGATTCTCAAACAGCAAGAGGAAAGGAAAACTGAAGATGTTCTAATTTGATGACAACAGGGAAGGAGCAATATAAGATTTACACCATTGCAAAGAAATGTACCAAGCAAACACTGTACCAAGCAAAGGTATACTTTGAAAAGGAAGGAGAAATAATATGATTCTCAGAAAAAAAATGCTGAGAGAATTTATCAACACCAGACAAGGCTTACAAGAAATTCTAAAGAGAGCTCTTCAAACAGAAAGGAAGAGATGTTAATGAGTAAGAAGAAATCATCAGAAGTTATGAAACTCACTAATAAGAGTAATATATAGACAAATTCAGAATGATCCAGTACTTTACACATGGTGAGTAAACCATTCATATAGTTTAGTACTCTGCTGTTATAAGATAAACTTGATGCATTTATAAGTGAACAGAGGGAAGTTGAGAACAAAATGTTATGTGAAATAAGCGAAACACACAAGCTTAAATATTGCATGGTTTCTCTTTTATTAGAAACATTAATATAAGTGTATATGACATAAAAAGAGCAAAACAGAAGATAAATAAATAGGAAATAGGGACAAGTTTAAATACTTCACAAAATTACCTATTCCATTTTTTAAAAATATTTTAATATGCATGCTAATTTTTTCATTTTTAGTACCACTTTATTTTAGTTCATTGAAAAGAAATCTTTGTATTATTATCTGGTTCTTCTTTTTAACAATCTTTTTGGACTATGCCTTATGCTCCAAGTAACTACTTTAAAGATAATGAAATAAATAGGCAAGGCAAGAAACTAAAAGGAGAAGGTGAAAAAGTAAAAAGAGTCAACAAAAGGCCAATAACATGTCAATGATAAGTCAGTACATATCAGTTATAACCAGCAATGTCAATGGCCTCAACTCACCAATCAAGAGAAATAGACTGGCAAAATAGAATAAGAAGCAAAATCCAATAATATGTTGTATATAAGAAACACACCTAGTGCAAAAAGAAGCCCATAGACTGAAAGTGAAAAGATAGAAAACAATTCTCCATGTGACAGGAGCCCAGAAAAAAACAGGGGTAGCAATCTTATTTGCAGACAAAGTAAATTTCAAACCAAAACTGAACCTAGTATTATTGATGTAGGACAGTACTGTATCATACCTCTATGAATGTAAAATATCTAGTACCTGCTTTATGATACATAGTAGGGACCGTGCTTTATCAAAGCTATATTTAATGATATTACTCTAGAATGTTCTCTTTCCAGATGATGATTAAGAGGCTAATAGAAAAAATGGTGCCAGGTACCACAACAGCCACAGAACTTTGCTGTTGTCTGGATATTATTCTTTTCTTTGGTTTTTTTTTTTAATGGAATGTGCTGAATGTCTATAATTTTGTTCAGATGACTGCAGAACCTGGAAAAGCTGTTGCATAACATACTATTATTAGTCTATATATATATATATGTATATATATATATACATATATATATGCACACACACACACATATATATATAAATTGAATTTTGGGAAACTTTAACGGTGCTGCCAACTTTGGAAAAAGTCATCCCAATTTACTGTGTTGACTTGGCATTGTACAG
>NW_022900928.1:11535050-11568507 GCF_012274545.1 Fukomys damarensis
TTTTTTTTTTTTTTTTTTTTTTTTTTTTTTTTTTTTTTGGTACTGGAGATTGATCTTGGGACCTTGCGCTTGCAAGGTAGGCACCAGAACCACTGAGCTAAATAATCCCTGAAAATTTTTTATAAAATTAAAAATATTAATAACTACAATAATACATTCAGAGAAAAGCAATGTAGAAAGGTATAAATGGGACATCCAAAACTTAAAATATGGGACATAATGGAGTTCAAGCATAAACATCTTATTAGCATTTATTTTTTATTTTTGTAAAACTTGGTTGCTATAGTTTTTTTAAATATTTCATTATAATAAAAAGATAAAGTGTGGGCTGGGCATGGTGGCACACACCTGTAATCCCAGCACTCAGGAGGCTGAGGCAGGAGGATCGCTGTGAGGTCAAGATCAGCCTGAGCTACATAGTGAGCTCCAGGTTAGTCTCACTACACAGTTAGACTCTGTTTCAAAAAACCAAAAAAAAAAAAAAAAAAAAAAAGATAAAGTGTGTTTTTGTGAATCACATTTATTTATGCTCTCATCTCAGACTTTCCTTTTTTAGTAAATATGGTATTTGATTTTATTTATTTTCCCCCTTCTGTTTCTGGCTCTTTAAAATACATTGATAGATTATTTATTAAAACCTTTTTTCCAGCTTTAATTGAGTTTATTGGTACATTTTAGGGATACAGTACAGTTACATTCATTGTTGGGATCTTGTACCTCTACATGACAGGTCTTAGTTCTCATTTTTTCCCCTTGTCCCTGCCCTCCCTTCACCCCCTCCTCCCCTCCCCATCTACAAACACTTTATTTCCATCTTTTCATTATCTCACATTTTTTTCTTTTCCCTTTTCACCCTTCCCCTAACCGTCCCACCTTCCCTACACCTTTAGCTCCTTTCTTCCCATTTCTCAATGTCGGTAATCTTATTAGGATCTTCTGTATTATTGCAGATTATTCACACCCGAGAAACTATTCAGTATTTACACATGTGTGCCTTATTTATTTCACTTAGGAGTGTATCTTCAATATGTATCCATTTTCCTATGAATGAATCTATTTTCTCATTCTTTATGGCTGAGTAATATTCCATTTTATAGAAAAACCACATCTTCTTTATCCAGTTTCCAATTGATGGGCAAATAGGCTGTTTCCAAGTTTTAGCTATTACAAACTGTGCTGCTGTGAACATGGGTGTGCATATATCACTGTGATATGATTCTTTTAGTTATTTTGGAAAGGTATCCAGCAGAGGGATGGCTGGGTAAAACAGTCCCAGCTCTTTGAGGTATCTCCATATTGACTTCCATAGTAGTTGCACCAGTCTGCACTCCCACCAACAATGGAGAAGGGTTCCTTTCTCCCCACAACCCCGCCAACATTGTTATTGTGTGATTTCTTGATAGCAGCCATTCTTTGTGGGGTGAGGTGGAATCTCAGTGTTGTTTTCATCTGCATCTCTTGAATGACCAGTGATGTGGAACACTTTTTCATATATTTACTTGCTTCTTTGACTTCTTTGTCTGATAAATGTCTGTTCATTTCAGATGCCCATTTTTTAATAGGGTCTGTTCCTCAGACAAAGGACTATTATCAAGAATATATAAAAACCTTTTTTAAATTTGTTTTATTTTATTAGTATATATTTGCAATACATAATGATTATAGTCCTTATGGGAAGTTAGTACAAGCACATAACATATCTCAATTCTTTTTTTCATCCCACTCCCTCTCCTCACTTTGCCGTCCCTCCATCCCTCTCCATTTCAGGAAGATCTATTTCCCTATTTTCTATTATCCGTCTTTTCTTTTGCTCTTTATTTATAATTTGGATTTCTCTTATAAGAGAAACCATGTGATATTTAAACTTGTGGGTTCTGATTTATTTCACTTAAAATTATGGTCTCACAGTGCATCCATTTTCCTACAGGAAGCTCAAGTTTCTTTCTTTATGGCAGAGTTGTGCTCTATTGGATATAAATATCTCATTTTCTTTATCCATTCATCTGTTGATGGACATAGGCTGCTTCCAGAATTTAACTATTATGAACTGTGCTGCTATGAACATGGGTATGAATATATTACTGAAATATGAGGATTTTTTAACTCTTTCAGGAAGATACCCAGGAGAGGAATCTCCATACTGGGTAGTAATGTATACAGTAATGTAAACTGGTAATTGTACTAGTTTACATTACCACTAACAATGTACAATGGTTCCTTTGTCCCCACAACCTTGCTAGCATTTATTATTAATTTGATTTCCTGATGATAGCTATTCTTTCTGGAGTAATATGGAATCTCAGTATTGTTTTAAATTTGCATTTCTCTAGTGACTGGAAATGTTGGGCATTTCTTCAGTATTTATGGGTCTTACATACTTCGGTGAGGTGTCTATTCATTTCACTTGTCCATTTTTGACGGGGTCTTTTATTTTGGAGAGTCTAATTTTTGTAGGTATTTATATATTCTAGATATTAGTCATCTGTCAAAAGAATAGCTGGCAAAAATTTTTCCCATTCTGCACGATTTTTTTACTCTTTTGTTTCTTTTGCTGTGTAGAAGCTTTCTAATTTCATATACCCCATTTGTTGATTTTTGGTAATTTTTTCCTGAGCAACCTGAGTTCTATTCAGAAAATCCTTGCCTATGCCTATGATTTCAAGAGTTTTGCCTTAGTATGGCTGTTGTTTAGATGTCCCCCCACCAAAAAAAATCGATTTTCAGAGGTGGCACTATCTAGAGTGTGTGATGCTGGGATTGATTCATAGTGCAATGCTAGGATTTAAGGGCACTAGAATTAAGGCTGTGAGGGTCACTCACCCTAAGAATGGGTAGCCTGGAGAAGGTATAAGAAAAAAAAAGGAGGCTTGTTGCTTGCCTCTTGCTTGCTTTTGCTGTCTTCTGCCTGCCATGAATAGTTTCTCCTTTGCAGTACCCCTCTGGCATGCCACCCTGCCTTGGAGCCACCCAATTATAGACTGAAACCTCTAAACACTGTGATCCAAATAAGCTTTTTCCTCCTTTTACTTTAGGTGTCTAGTATTTTCTCTCAGCCACAAGAAGAGCAACTAAGTCAGGCCTATCCAGCATTATCTTCCAGTGGTTTAAGTGTTTCTGCTTTAACATTCAGATTTTTAATGCATTTTTATTTTAGTTTAGTATATGATGAGATATATGGGTCTCTCTTCAATCTTCTGCATGTGGATAGCCAGTTTTCCCAACATCATTTTTAAGAGGCTGTCTTTTCTTCAGTGTATGTTTCTGGGCCTTTTATCAAAGATCAAATTGGCACAATATAGTTATCAATGCTAGATATGCCATTCTAACTTCACCAGTGTTTGTGTGCTCTCACTTTTCTGTTGAGAAGTTGACTTCTGTGTCATGTACAGACATGCACAACTACCACCCCATGAGATACAGAACTCTATTCACTTTCAGAAACTCCTGAGTCCTCCCCTTGTAGTCAAACTCACCTGAATCCTACTTCCCAAATCAATGGTAATATTTGACCTGTACTCCGTGTCTTTAATTTTATCATTTCAAAGCTGTTATATAAACGATATACACTTTCTAATCTTTTTGTGTTTGGACTTTTCACTCAGTATAATGTCTTCAAGATCCACCTAATACGTAGGATGTATTAATCATTTGTTGCTTTGCTTTCTGAATGCTATTCCATTATATGGATATACAGTTTCTCTAGTCACAAAAGGAAGGACATGTGTTTGTTTCCAGTTTATCTATTATAAATAGTGCTTGCATAAATATTTGTGCACAGGTTTTTAAGTGAACATAATTTTCCTTTCTCTAGGAAAAATGCCTATTGTAGACTTCTGTGTGGTATTATGGTATATGTTTAACTTTTTCAGAAAATTAAAAAGTAGAGTAGCTGAAGTAGCCATTTTATTATCTCACCAGCAATGTATAACTAATCTACTCTCTCTAAATCCTTTTCAATATTCAAATGTTCAAGTTTCAAAACTCTGAGCATTTTTTCATTTACCCGCTCCTACATTAAATCTGTTTCTCTAGTGAGCACTGACTGATACACCACTCTAAAAGGTATGTAGTGATATCTTATGTGGGTTTTGTTTTGTCTGAGGCCTCTATGCTTGGCTTATAGTTGGGGTCTTCTCCCATCTCACATGGAGATCTCTCTGTGTCTCTGTCCTAATCTCCTCTTCTTACCAATGCATTGCTAATGTTGAATTAAGTCTCTACCAACTGGTTTTGTTTTAACTTAATTGAATTTTTAACATTGCATCTCTAAATGCAGCAATATTCAGAGATGTTTGGGGTTAGGATTTTAGCATTTGAATATTAGAGGGATAAATTTCTGCATATAAGAGTGTCCTTAATAAATGTTTGCAGAATAAATCCATCATATAATTTTCTTTATGGTTAAAATAAATTTAATGCAGATTACACTACTAAAAACAATAAGTAACTTAATTTGCCTGTAGCATAAAGAATGAAAATGAAAATCATAAAGATAATATTCTGAATATTTTGCACTAATGAGAATAAATAAATAAATAACAAGTTGTATTATTTTGAGTGAGGAAAAAGAAGGATACATAATGTAAGCTGAACTCTACATTTCATAAGGGAAGTCAACGATCCACTGTTTCGTATGATAAGCTAAAAGTTGAAATACACATTTTCCCCAATGCTAGGGCACAAAACCCAACACACAAAACTTAATGGAAGAGAGGTTTATTTTTGCTTGCATTTTAGTCCATAGTTAATTGAAAGCTATAGCAGAGGAAAGTCGCTCACATCATGACTGTTAGGAAGCGGAGAGAGAAGGGAGGATCCAGGGAGGAAGATACAACCTTTCAGGTCACACTTCCATTGACCTACCTCTAACCAGGGCTCACCTCCTAATAGAAAGTTAGCTGCAGTGCCCCCATAATCAAATCACCTTCCAAAAGCCTAGCCTATGAGTAAGTGAGGCTCTTAGGGGACATCTAGATATTGCAGAACACCTGAAGAAGGAGGAGGAGGAGAAGGACGAGGAGGAGGAGGAGGAGGAGGGAATAAAAAAGGTAGCAGTAGCAAGCAGTGACCACAACAGGATTGAGGAACACTGGCAACTTGCACTCCCTTCTCGGGCCTTGGGAATGAAGACACACACTACTGCATTACTACTACATCAAGAAAGCATGCAAAATTAAAAAGGAAACTCAGATCTTGGAGAGCCTTAAATAATACTAAGATAAAATTTATTCTTCAGATAGAAAGCCTCACAGTCAAACTCATAGTGCTCGCTATTGCTGCTGGCCTGGTCGTATTTTGGCAATTAAAGGCGCCGGAATAGCAATTATTAACAGAGAAGTAAGTCATGTTATGGGATGAGAGAGGCTAATATGTGAGTAGAATTTGGAAATACCCAGAAACTTCTCTGTAAAGAATCACATCACAAACCTCTCTAGTCTCTGATTTGCCTGTGAAAAAAAAATCATAGGGGCTGCCCAGAATTTTGATAAACCTTGCTTGGTTTCCAGCTTGAATCCAGATGCTGTAAGCATCTCTTACTTGAGAAGAAACAGAAGGGTACTATGGTGTCATTTAGTCCAAGAAAGCCTCTTCCTCTTGTGCACAGTTCAGCTCTCCACCTCTGAACAGAGTAGAAGACAGGTAAGGGTATATATCAAGACCTACCTTATTTATAGAATTTGTTAAGGTTTTATCTAAGTTTATAATTTTTCCACTCTGGATACTACATACATGGGGTCCTAAAACTTCCTTCAGGGAAGAGGAGGGGACATGCAGCTTCCTTCTGAAAACTGGGTACTAGTAGCCTCGACTTGATGGAGTTATCCATATCACTGTCCATTCTGATCCGTCACCCCACTCCACCTCTCCCAGCCATTCAAATCTGCTGCTGTCACAGGGAGAACACTGCTTCTTACACTCAGCGAGCAACGTAAATGTGGGCATTACATCCCAGGTCTGAGCTGCTGTAAATCCAGGTTTCATTGTCTTACATCTTTCCAATGCTATCCCCATGGAACATCTGAGAAGACACCAGAAAGGAGCAGTCAGCCAAAGTGAAATAAATGAGGTTTTTTTTTTTCATTGACTATTTACAAAGATAGCCATAGTTAAGGGAAATTGATGATGCAAAGTAAAGCACCTTAAGGCAAGCTATAGAGAAAAATACATAGACCAGTTACTGGAATGACTAGAAAGACAATCAGTTGATGGAATGAGAATGTAATCGCAACTACAGTTGAAGCAGGAGAGGATGACCAGGCAAGTGGAGAAAAACTGTCATTGCCAACACACAACCCAGCGGGCAGAAATCCAGAATCTGAAACACTTGAATCTCGCCACATGCCATCCAGTCTCCTGGTGGTGTCTCCAGGGGCTCTAAAAGCACTTGTTCAAACTGGAGTTCCCTGAGCACAAACAACAGGGATTTTCAGTTTCCTCCCACATCTTCGTTGGGGTGTGTAAGGATGGGAGATTGTCTCTCTCAGGGAGCTCATGATGGATGTATTTATATCTGGATGCATCTCAGCCCCCCGAAGGAGGATGTGTGGTCTTTCCAGCTGGGGCCTTTGGTCCAAGTGTCACTGGTAAATCAGGCAGCCGTGGCTGCCTTTGTGAGGCAAGGGAGGCTTCAAGACCCTGATATCTACTCCTGACTGGCTTCTGTCCACCGGTCCTGTTTCTCCTTTCGTGTTTTATTGGCTTTCCTTCCCCTCGTTCCTGGAGGTTTTCATGATAGATCTTATTTAATACATCATTTTGGCAGCGAACTTGGATTTGCCCTCAGATTTGCTCTGCTTTCTCGTGTGCTGTCCACAGTTCTGTGGTGCAGTCTGTGGTCAAAACAGTGGACCCTGAGGCAACACTGCTGAGTTCTTCCCACGGTGTCAAATAGGGACAAATCACTCATCCTCTTGTGCTCCAACCCAATCCACTGTAAAATGGAAAGAATGCTCGCACCCTGTAGGTCCTTGAGAAGATTCAAAGATAAAAATATCCGGTAAACTCTCGCTCACCTTCTATCTTTCATTCAGACATAAGGTGCTGCTGTCTGCATTAAAATCTCCGTGAACCTGTCACTTTACGATCCAAGCTCTGCACTTGCATTTCACTCAAAGATACCTCACATAAAAGCTTTCATCTGCAAAGTAAATTCTACAAAACATCTTCTGGGAAAAGAAATTGAGTAGGTTTGTAGTGCACACTTCACAGCACAGCACACTATGCTTTCTTTAAATATTTTCATAGCTCAAGTAGCTCTTTCAGTGGCTCTCCGACCTCAAACCCACTTGCTCTTTGACCTTTATATTCCTGGCCAGCTCTGCTCCAGCTCAAATTCTACTCCCACACTGTGCACCAAAATCCTTCTATGTGCTCAGCAAAGCTATTTTATGCCCTAAAAGGCACATTGGTGGCCAGCTTCAATTATTTAAGACACATTAGCAATTGCTCTTAACACACAGAGCTGTCCGCAAAAAGAATTAGGAATGAATTTTTTTCCTTCGCTTTTCCTTGCATGCTCTAATCCTTTCAATTATGTCTTCTTTATTTTTCCAATTAACCCAAAGCATCTACTACCATTACGCCCCCTCATTCATGCATTCATTCATTAAGTAAGTACTGAGAACACAGCATCCACACATGAAGTTAGACACAAGGGAAACAGAAGTGCTCCTGACTTCGATTTCTGACACACCGAGCTATGTAGCTGTTATGCTTTAGATCTGGAATTCCTGTCTAAAGTCTCATGTGCTCAGAGGTGAAACTTTTGAAAGGTAATTGTACTCATCAATGAATTAGTCCATTCATGAGTTCGTAGCTGAATGTGCTGTTAGGAGATAGTATCTAGTCCCAAGAAGCTGTCACTAGTGGCGTTCCTTTGGAGAGAGCATCTCCCTCCCCGCTGCACTCTTCCTCCTCTGCTTCCTGGCTCCGGGGAGATGAGGAGCTATCCTATCCTCCACCAGGCCTTTCCACCATGCTATTTCTGCCTTGGAGCCAGCTAAAGATAGAACTCACTGGAAACTGTGAGTCAAATAAACCTCTTTTCCTTTAAATTGTGGGTGTCGGGTATTTATTTTGTCCCACAACGGGGAAGTAGCTAATACATGAGTACACCAGGGCCAGAAATCCTCACACCTGTCTGAGCAAATGGTAGCATTGCCCTCATGCCCCAAAGCAAGGTTTCTTAATCCTATACAGATCGATCACATTTAGTCACAAATATGATCCAGGCTCTTCGTATTTTTCAATTTTTTACCTAAGAGAAAATTTCTGGCCCAGTTCAGCACAATGCCTCAGACCGTAGTTCTTTCTTATTCTCATAGACCCCACTTTAGATTTTTCTCTTCCTTGCTCAATAAATTCAAGACACATAACTTCTGGAATGAATTGCTGAGATCCATGTGTATGACTGGACTTTAGAATTTTACTGTGTCTGGGCTGGGGATTTAGCTCAGTGGTGCCATGCCTGCCTTGCAAGCACAAAGTCCTGAGTTCAATCCCCGGTACAAAAAAAAAAGAATTTTACTCTGTCTGTAGAAGACCTGTACAACAGTAGAGAGAGCACTTGTAGTCAATAATAATTGGTTTTGACATGACTGAATAGCTTCTCTGGTGTAAGAAACTGAAAGTGTAAATAAGGATCAAAAGATATAATAGATAATGTGAAATAGGAAGAAAAGGGACAAAGGAAAAGGGGAAATGGGCAGGGGAGGGGAAAGGAAAGAAGGGAATGGAATTAACATGAGAAAATTAAGAAATGGAAACAAAGTCTTTGTAAACAGGGAGGGGTGGCAGGGTCAAAGGGAGGGTGGGGGAGTGGGGGAAAAAAAGAACCAAGACCTGTCATGTAAAGGTACAAATTCCCAATGATGAATGTAACTGTAGTGTATACCTAAAAAGTACCAATAAAGTCATAATTGGTTTTTTTCTTTTTTTTTTTCCTCATTGAGTTTATTGGTACATTTTAGGCATACAGTACAGTTACATTCACTATTGAGATCTTGTGCCTTTACGTGACAGGTCTTGGTTCTCATTTTTTCCCCTTGTCCCTGCCCTCCCTTCACCCCCTTCCCCTCCCCATTTACAAACATTTTATTTCCATTTTTTCCTTTTCTCCTATTTTTTTTCTCTCCCTTATTCCCTTTCCCCTACCCTTCCCACTTTCCCTACACCTTTAGCCCTTTTCTTCCCACTTCACATTGTTAGTTGTCTCATTAGGATCTTATGTACTGTTATAGTTTATTCACACCAGAGAAATAATTGGTGTTTAATCCAAGTTCTATGGCTCTCCAGCCTTTGATCTCCTTAACCTCTATAAGCCTTTGTTTGTTCCCAATAAAACAGGAATGGTGATTCCCACATAGCACAGTAGCCCTGAAAATCAGATATCGTGCAGCAGTCGCTCAGTTCTTGTTTCCATTCCCAGGGGCACCAGTGGAGAGTTTATGAGCATGAATCCAACCATCCCAAGTGGTGGCATGGAACCCACAACAGTGAATACAAGTAGCTCGACTGTTGTTCCACCTGTCGACAACGAGCTCCTGATCCCAGAATGGCTGATCATCATCACTCTGACGGGGCTGGCTGGAAATGCAATTGTGCTCTGGCTCCTGGGATTCCACACACACAGGAACTCCATCTCAGTCTACATCCTCAACCTGGCTGCCGCTGACTTCCTTTTCCTCTGCAGCTTCATCATATTCTATCTGGGGAAACTCACTGACAACATTAACCACGTGTACTACCTATACTTACACACCATGGGGTTGTCCTCCTACATCACAGGCCTCAGTATGGTCAGCACCATCAGCTCCGAGCGCTGCCTGTCAGTCCTGTTCCCCATCTGGTACCACTGCCACCACCCAAGACACATGTCAGCTGTCACATGTGCCCTGCTCTGGGCTCTGTCCCTGCTTCTTATCAGTCTGATATACACCTTCTGCAGCTTACTGTTTATAAGGAAATACAGTCTATATCTGATAATGCACTTTATCACAGCTGCATGGCTGATCTTTTTATTTGTGATCCTCTCTGGGTCCAGCCTGGCCCTGCTGGTCAGGATCCTATGTGGATTCAAGAGGCTGTGACTGACCAGGCTGTATGTGACCCTCTGGCTCTCAGTGCTGATTTTCCTCCTCTGTGGCCTGCCTGTAGGCATCCTGTGGTTTGTGTGCTTCACGATTCGTTTTATGATTTCATATGATCTCTGGAGTATTTCTTTTTTTCTTTCTAGCATCAGTAGCAGTGCCAACCCCATCATTTATTTCTTTGTCGGCTCCTTTAGGCAGAAACAGCATCAGCAGCTGCAGCAGAAGTCACTGAAGCTGGTTCTCCAGAAGGCCCTGGAGGACTCACCTGAGGAGGAGAAACGTGGAGAAAGTCTCCTCAATACAGTGTGGAGATGTCCGGATTCCTTTAATGTTCTAGCATTCACTCAGAGAAGGAATACCTCTAGAAGATTACATATGTAATTGTGAAGGATCCTAACCCTTTACAAATATAGGTATATTTGTACATACCAATAAAAACATACATAGAGATAGAGAGACATGGATGCAGACATATGTCCACATATCTATGATTCTCTGTGGTTAATTTCATAAACAACAGCAAAATTAAATTATTGTAACATAAACCATATAGCTATAAAAACTAAACTATTTACAAGCCTGTGCTTTCTCTCACCATATGCATGTTTGCGTATGCATGGGCACATGTGTAGAGTTATTTGTGGCTGTTGTCTACCTGAACACCAGGCTGAAAATGTGCATGATCAGAGAGTTATCGATTAACAGCCATCACTCAGCATTTCTCAATCAGTCAACGGATTATTCAATCAATTTAAATAAAATAACTTCTTGCTAAATGGCTGTACTGTTCTTTATTTTAACCACCCATCATATCTTTTTTTTCATTCATTAATTTGATTGATACATTTTAGGTATACAATATGCCGACATTCATTATTGGAAATTTGCAGCTTTACATATATATCTTGGATCTTATTTTTCCCCCATTCCCCTGCCCTCCCTTCAGTCCCTCCACCCCTCCCTATTTACAAAGACTTTGTTTCCATGCTTTCATTTTCTCATACTTGTTCCTTCCTCTTCTTTCCTTTTCCATATCCCTCCCACTTCCCCTTCCCCTTTGGACTTTTTCTTCCTATTTCACACTATCTATTATGCATTTTTATCCTTTTTATACTTTCAGTTTCTCACACTAGAGCAACTATTTGGTGTCTACATATCTGTGTCCTATTTATTTCACTTAAGACTATGGCCTCAATGTCATCCATTTAGCTATAAATGTCTCTAGTTTCTCATTCTTTATGGCTAAGTAGTACTCCATCTTGTAAACACACACACACACACACACACACACACACACACACACACACACACACACACACATTTTCTTTATCCAGTCTCCAGTTAATGGGCAATTGCACTGTTTCCAAGTTTTAGCTATTACAAACTGTGCCACTGTAAACATGGGTGCACATATATCATTGTAGTATGATTCTTTTAATTCTTTTGGAAAGATACCCAGCAGAGGAGTAGCTGAGTCAAATGGGACCGCTAATCCTAGTTCTTTGAGGTATCTCCACACTGATTTCCACAGTGGCTGCACCAATCTGTACTCTCACCAACAGTGGAGAAAGGTTGCTTTTCTCCACAGCCCAAATAGCATTTGTTTTGGTTGATTTCATGACAGCAGCCATTCTTTTAGGGGTGAGGTGGAATCTCAGTGCTGTTTTCATCTGCATCTCTAGAATGACCAATGATGTTGAATATTTTTTCATATGTTTATTTGCTATTTCTACTTATTTGTCTGAAAAATGTAAGTTCACTTCAGATGCCCATTTTTTGAATGGGTCTTTATATTTGGGAGGTCTGATTTTATTAACTTCTTTATATATTCTAGATAGTAGGCCTTTGTCTGAGGAACAGATGGTAAAAATTTTTTCCCACATTGTGGGTTGCATCTTTACACTATTGGTGGTTTCTCTTGCTGTGCAGATGCTTTTTAATGAGACCCCATTTGTTCATTGTTTGTGCTGCTGGTTCATGTGCAACTGAGGTTTTGTTCATGAAATCTTTTCTTACACCAATGTCTTCAAAAGTTCTACCTAAGCTCTCTTCCAGTCAGTTTAATGTTTCTGTTTTAATATTAAGATCTTTAATCTATTTTGATTTTAGTTTAGTGCATGAGAGATACAGGTCTAGTTTCAAAGTTTGGCAAATTGAAACCCAATTTTTCCAGCACCATTTATTAAAGAGGCTATCTTTCCTCCAGTGAAGGGGTTTGGCTCCTTTGTCAAAGATGAGGTGGCTGAGTGTATATGGAGTTGTTTCTGCACCTTCTAATCTGTTCCACTGATCCTCAGGTAGGTCTGTTTCTTTGCCAGTACCATGCTGTTTTTATTACAGTAGCTTTATAGAATAGTATCAAATTGGGGATTGTGATTCCCCCTACCTTTTCTTTGTTGCCTAGAAATTCTTTTGCTATTCTAGGGCTCTTCTTATTCCAAATGAATTTCTGAATTGTTTAATCAAGTTCTGTGAAGTATGCTGTTGGAATTTTAATTGGGATTGCATTGAATCTATATAGAAGTTTTGGAAGTATGGCCATTTTCACTATATTGGTTCTTCTTACCCAGGAAGGAGCAAGGAATATGTTTCCATTTTCTGATATCCTCTTCAATCTCTTTATTCAGAGTGCTATAGTTTTCAAAGTAGAAATCTTTTACTTCCTTCATTAGATTGATGCCCAAATATTTTGTATTTTTGGATGCTATTGTGATAGGAATTGTTTCTCCATTTCCCCTCTCAGTGATGCTGCTGTTTGTGTACAGGGAGGCTATTGATTTTTGTGTGTTGATCTTGTATCCAACTACTCTATTGAATTTTGTTATTAAGTCTAGAAGAATTTTGGAGGAGTTCTTAGGGTCTTCTATATAGAATATCATGTCATCTGCATACAATGACATACTAACATCTTCATTTCCTATCTTTATTCCTTCCTTTATTTCATTCTCCTGTCTAATTGCTGTGGCTAATGTTTCCAGAACTATATTGAACAGGAGTGGTGATAGGGTACATCTTTGTCTTGTTTCTGATTCTACAGAAAAGGATTTCAGTTTTTGACCATTTAGTATGATACTGGCTGTTTGTATTTTCTAGATGGCTTTTATCGGGTTGAGATAGAGACTGTCTATTCCAATTTTCTGTAGGGTTTTTTCATCATGAATGGGTGTTGGATTTTGTCAACCACTTTTTCTGCATCTATTGAGATGATCACATAGCTTTTGTCCTTGGCTCTGTTAATATAGTATATTACATTTCTTGATTTGCATATGTTGAACCATCCCTACATCCCTGGGATGGGTCCCACTTGGTCAGAGCGTATGATCCTCTTGATGATCTTCTGCATTCTGTTTGCCAGAATCTTATTTCAGATTTTTGCATCTATATTCATTAGTGAGATTAGCCTATAGCTCTCTTTTTTGGTGAGTCTTTCTCTGCTTTTGAGATCAAGGTGATGCTTGCTTGCTTCCAGAAATGAATTTGAGAATATTGCTTCTCTTCTAATTTCACTGAAGAGTTTAAACAGTGGTGGCAGTAGTTCTTCTCTAAATGTCTTGTAGAACTTAACAGTAAGGCCATCAGGCCCCAGGCTTTTCTTAGTTGGTAAATTTTTAATTATGTTTTCAATTTCATTGATTGATATTGGATTTTTTAGAATTTTTAGATGTTCTTTGTTAAACTTTGGTAATTCATACATATCTGAGAATGTGTCTATTTCTTCTGTGTTTTTCATTTTATTGGCATACAGCTTATCAAAGTAGGTATAATAATCCTCTGGATTTCTGCTGTGTCCGTTGTAATTTCACCTTTTTCATTCCTAATTGCATGGATTTAGGCCTTTTCTTTCCTTCTTTTTGATAAGGGTTGGCTAAGGGTTTGTCAATTTTGTTTATTTTTTCAAAGAACCAACTCTTTTCTTCCTTGATTATTTTATATATTTGTCTTGTCTTCATTGCATTGATTTCTTCTCTGATCTACATAATTTCCTCCCTTGCATGAGCTTTGGATTTGTTTTGCTCTTCTTTTTCTAGAGGTTTAAGATTTGGCACCAGGTTATTTAATTGACCTCATTCTGTTTTCCTAATATGAGTATTCACTGTTATGAATTTCCCTTGTAAGACTGCTTTCACTGTGTCCAGCAGACTCCAATATGTTGTATTGGCATTGGCATTTAATTGTAGAAACTGATTTCTTCTTTAATTTCCTCTGTGACCCATTGGTTAGTCAGATGTGTGCTGCTCAATTTCCATGAGTTTATGAAATTCTTATGGTTTCTTTTGCTATTGATGTCCAATTTCATCACACTATGGTCTGATAACATAGGGAATAACTAGAATTGCTTTTAACTTACTTAAACATGTTCTGTGAGATCAGTATGTGCTCTATCTTGGAGAATGACCTGTGTGCAGCCAAAAAGAATGGCATTCTGATTTTGTGGGGTGGAATGTTCTGTAAACATCTGTTAAGTCCATTTGTTCAAGAGTTTGACTGAGTTCTAGGATTCCATTGTTTGTTTTTTGTCTAGTTGATCTTTTTGTGACAGTGGGATACTGAGATTCCCCCACTACTACTGTATTAGTGCTTACATGATTTTTCATGTCCATTAATATTTGTTTTATACAGTTGGGTGCACTAGTATTTGGTACATATATATTTATGATTGTCATCTCTTCCTATTGAATTTTTCCCTTTACAAGGATGTAGTGTATTTCTTTGTCTCTCTTAATTGTTGGCTTGAAACACATTTGATCCACAAAGAAGATAGCTACTCTTGCTTTTTTTCAGGTTCCTATTATATGGGATATTGTTTTCCATCCTTTAACTTTCAGTCTATGAGTTTCTTTTTGAATCAAGTATGTTTCTTATTTGAAGCATATTGTCTGATCTTCCTTCTTGACCCATTCTGCCAGTATATTTCTTTTGATTGGTGAATTGATACTATTAACATTGATGGTTATAACTGATATGTACTGACTTATCCTATCATGACTTTTTCTTTTTGTTGGATTCTCTCCCTTTGCTTTTGATTTCTTGTTGTGCCTGATGAATTCATTCTGCTGGGCTTCCTGGGGTTGTGATCCTCATTGTCTTTTCCTAGGATATTGTTTAAAACTTTTTGGAGTACTGGTTTGGTATTCATTAAGTTCCTCAGGTGCTCTTTGACATGAAAGTGCCTCATTTCTCTAACAATTCTGACACATAGTTTTGTGGGGTACATCAATCCAGGTTGGAGGTTGTTTTCTTTTAGGCCTTGAAATACTTCATTCCAGGTTCTTCTTGCCTTGAAGGTTTGTGTTGAGAAGTCTGATGTGATTCTGTTGGGCTTTCTTTTGCATGTGATTTGTTTCTTTTCTATAACTGCTTGTAGAATTTTTTTCTTTTTTTCTCATTGAGTTTATTGGTATTTTTTAAGTATACAGTTTAATTACATTTATCATTGGGATCTTGTATCTTTACATAACAGATCTTGGTTCTCATTTTTTCCCCATACCCTTGCCTTCTCTTCACCTCCTCTCCCCTCCCCTCTTTACAAAGACTGTTTCCATTTTTTCCTTTTCTCATATTTTTCTTTTCCCTTATTTCATTTCCCCTGCCCTTTCCACTTCCCCTACACCTTTAGCCCTTTTCTTCCTATTTCACATTGTCAATTGCACAATTTGGATCTTATTTACACATTTAGTTTTTCACACCAGAGAAACTATTTAGTATAGAATTTTTTCTTCTGTTGTGTTTCAGGAATCTTAACTATTCCTAGGTATAGTTTTTTATCATGGCTAGTTGGAGTCCTATATGCCTCATTTATCTACATGTAAAGTTCTTTTCCACTACTTGGGAAGTTTTCTGCCATTACTTCTGTGAACAGTTTTTTTTTTTAATGTCATCTACACTCTCCTGTTTCTTCACTGACTCCAGTCAGTCTTATGTTATTCTTCTTTACATTATCTAGCAGCTGCTGGATTGATTTGTTGTTGTCCCTTACCATTTTTAAGAAATATTTCTCTTCCTGGTCACTAATTGCAACCCTGACTTCTATATCTGAAATTCTGTCCTCACATTGGCTCATTCTGCTGTGTAAACTTTAGTGGAGTTTTTAATCTCCTGGAAATGTGTTTGCATATGTTTTATAGATACCATTCGTTTCCTATGTTGGGATTCCACCATGTTCCTCAGCTCCTCTATTTTTTTTTAACCTGTGTCTGCTCTGGAGTTATTAATCATGTCTTGCACTATGGACACAATCTCTGTCGTTATTTGAGGAATTATTTCTGATTTCATTTTTTTCCAGGTCCTCTTTTGTTGCCAGTTCAGGGAGTGTAGGTTGTTGAGATTGTTCCATCTCTTTGCCCTTTGGGGTTGCCTTAGGTGACTTGGAAATCTGATTTTGATGCTTGTTTACATATCTTCTCATTTCAAGAGATGCAGTCTGCTGCACCTTTGTTGAGGTAACTTTTTGTTCACCCAGTAGTCTTCAATTCTCAGCAAAACACCACGTGGTTTTTGCTCTGCTGCTCACCATTGTACCCATTCCTGGGTTCAGAGTGGTGGCCTTCTGGATCCTTGCTCTGCTCTGTTGTCTGGGCAGGATTCTGGCTGGGGCCTGCACACACTTGGGATGGTATCTTGGCATGCCTCTGGCTGAGGCCTGCCCACCTGCATAGTTGTTGTCTGGTAGGGGCTTTGGTTGGGGACTGTGCACCTGAGTTGCTGGTGTCTGGGTGGGCTTCTGGCTGGGATCTGCATTCACTTACCAGTGATATCTGGGCAAGCCTCTGGCTGTTGCTTGACCACCTGCACAGCTCTTTTCCAGACAGTCTTTTGCCCAAGCTGCTGATGTCTGGACAGGGCCCTGGCTGGGACCTGCTCACACCACACCACTCTGGTCCATGCATCTAAAAGACTATATTTTTATAATAGGAAAAATGTTGTTTATTTTATGCTTCAGCTTAAAGTCTACAGGGGAGATAGAACCAGGAAGCATCAACTAAAACCTAAGAGGACCAGCTAGAACTCCTATCCACCTCCCTCACTTCCTGCAAGTTTGGTAATATGAGGCTTCTGCAGGAGTATTTGGCTCCCTTCATCATGGAGCTACACACACACAGCATCCAGGAATCAGAGAAGTTGAAAGGCTTAGCAAGGATAGGTGGAGAGGTTGTAGGCCCAGCTGCTGGCTCATGCCAATGCAGCAGCCAATGGGGAAGCACAATATGCATGAGCATTCTAGTGTGCTTTTACCAACCATGGCAAATAGGTTCCTGCTTTATACCCAATCGCAAAATCTTGAGGTTCATGTAACCATAAAGAGAAGAAAACGTGGAAAACATAGTTTAACCTATACAAATTGATGCTTTCAGATGATCATAGCATATCACTTGTAAAATGTAAACTTCAGAATTATAAAGGAGGAGGGTCAATAATGTCTGGTTTCAAATACATAGATGGAGTCATGATGAAAAGCAAATTGTGCAATATTCTTATTTTCAAAAATGCAGCCACCAGAGAAATCAACAAAGGGCTATCATAGGAAGAACTCAGGGTAAAAAGAAGAACATAGAAGAATCTAAGAGCTGCGGAGCTGGCAGAAACAATGAATAGCCCATTATGAGATCTCTCGGTGTCCCAAGATCTCGACCAAAACCCTCTACCAATTGGATGTCTTAGCCTATGCCTAAGATCTCAAAAGGACACAGGGTTGAAATTTCCCCATTTCATACCTAAATGGCACCATCCATATCACTTAGTATAATTTGACCATATTTATATATTAAACACTAAGTGATTTATTATATTGCTAAGGTTCACTTTCCCCACTGGATTTGAGGCTTCATGAAGACAGCAACTGTGTTTGTCCTTTTTCCACGGTGTCCCCAACTCTGGTGACAGTGCCTGGCATTTACCACATTCTCGGTAAATGTTCTCAGAATAAAGGAATGACCAAGCAACGGTAACAAACCTTACTAATTCAGAACATTAGAAGTAGAACATACTTTGGATATAGTAAGACTTTATAATTTTATAAGATAGTATAAGTTTATATCAGGAAGAATGGGGAAGTGGTATGGTCAAGGTCACACAAGACAGAAACAAGCGTGGCAGTTAAGCCTAGCTAACAATTTTAGGGCGACATTTATTCCCCATTTCTGACATTTCTTGCTACACAAAGAACCATCCATCAAATTTTCTCCTTCGCTCTCCCTCTCTTTCTCCTCCCCTGAGAAGTAAGACAGTTTTTTTGATCACAGAGTGGGGGATAAATGTTAAGGTATTTCTAGGTCTTATTTGGCTAATCTCTATTTGGGATCCGGTACCACTAAAGAGAATGTGTTCTGATTTTCTCTCAGAAGCTCTTTTGGATCCTAGCAGTAAATGCTTTTCTACTTCAGCTAAAGGGTGAGAAGAAACTGACCTGCATGGTGGCTGGGAGCTTATTTTTATGTAACATAGGCATTGAGCTGAGGTTGGATTGGTAACGTGGTGCCCAAAATGCAAGAGCTTCAGGGAAGGTTGGAATTTGAGGGAAGAAGTTCTTCATGCACCTCTTCACCATTCACAGAGAGATCCTGACAGCTTTTTTTTTTTTTTTTACATTCATGACAGTTCTTGGGCATGCATAAGTTAGCAATAAGAAAATTTTCAACATCAAGACATACTGACAGGGAAAGGAATCCAAATATGGGATAATTTCAGAAAAGGCACAAAACAACTTGGGGAATCAATTAATAATTTGGAGAAGAGTGATTGTTTATTCACTCTCATTATATTTTCTAGAAGTAAAGCCCTGTAACAAAAGATAAATTAGTAAGAGAAAAACCAACAGACATTATTTTTTATTTTTTTATTTTTTTATTTTTTGGTTTTTTGAGACAAGGTCTCCCTATGTAGTTGAGACTGATCTGGAACTCACTATGTAGCCCAGGCTGGTCTCAAACTCAAAGTGATCCTCCTATCTCAGCCTCCCAAGTGCTGGGATTACAGGAGTAATCACCAGGCCTGGCACAACAGATATTATTAACATAATCATTTAATGTACACAGGGAGACACAGAGGAAATGGGTAGTTCTCAAAGAGGTAGCTCTTCCTCAAAGAGCTTGGACTGGAGGTTCCATTTGACCCAGTCATCCCTCTGCTGGGTAGCTTTCCAAAAGAACTAAAAGAATCATATCACAGAGAAGTATGTGCACCCATATTTATAGCAGCACAGTTTGTAATAGCTAAATCTTGGAAACAGCCCATTTGCCCATCGGTTGGAAACTGGATAAAGAAGATGTGGTTTTTCTATAAAATTGAATATTACTCAGCCATAAAGAACAAGAAAATAGATTCATTCATAGGAAAATGGATACATATTGAAGATATACTCCTAAGTGAAATAAATAAGGCACACATGTGTAAATACTGAATAGTTTCTCGGGTGTGAATAATCTGCAATAATACAGAAGATCCTAATAAGATGACTGACATTGAGAAATGGGAAGAAAGAAGCTAAAGATGTAGGGAAGGTGAGATGGGTAGGGGAAGGGTAACAAGGGAAAAGAAAAAAATGTGAGATAATGAAAAGATGGAAATAAAGTGTTTGTAGATGGGGAGGGGAGGAGGGGGTGAAGGGAGGGCAGGGGTAAGGGGAAAAAATAAGAACCAAGACCTGTCATGTAGAGGTACAAGATCCCAACAATGAATGTAACTGTACTGTATCCCAAAAATGTACCAATAAACTCAATTAAAGCTGAAAAAAAGAGGTATCTCTGAAGTCCAGCTAACATAGGACCTTTACAAAAAACAGTGACTTTTTAGAGAATTAATAAGACAAAGAATTTCAAGTCTTCAGAGGTAGATATTTGTGGGAAGGTGAATACAAAGAAAATAAAGCATATTCAGTAAAGGTTGTAAACTCTTCTAGTACAATCTCCTGAGGACAGAGGTCTACAGTAATCTTCAATGTTTATCCTTTGGTCTCCCTCATAGAAGGGGTACAAAATAAATCTACATTCTGCTTTTAGTCTAATAAAGGACAGAGATCTTTCCTGTATTTGCTTCTTCTTGGTTATTTTCAGCTCAACAATCCTTCGTATTATGGGGTGGCATACACTGATCTCCCACAGAAGCACTGAATCAGGCAGAGGTTTCCTCCATGTTAATTGCAACTGACTGATTGGGTCTGGGGAGAGCTGTATCCTGAAGAATTCTAAATCTCCAGCCAGTCCAAGAGTGATGAAGCTTTGGGATCCATCAACTATGTCTTCCATGGGTGACGTTTTGGAGGACAATACCAGAAAACAGGAGAAAGAATAATACCCAAGAATTCAAAAGTAAATAGAAGCCAGACTGCTAAATGTCAGATAGACTAGAAAATTGACTAACCAATGCTTTCTCTTGTTTACAGAGGTGCAAAAAAAGCCCACTTCTATTCATTGGAGTCATGTCAAAATATGTGACCTGCTCCTGATCTCCAATAATTCAAAGTAAGAGATCAGTACCAATTCCATTACCAGTACACTGACTTTTGTACATCTATACGCTTATTCTCTCAGCTCCCCCTGCTGGACATTCTGAGGTTCACATTAGAGTAGATGTGTGACAATTGCCTTCTCGACACAGGATGCCTTGTTTCTTTTTTTCTTTTTTTTTTTTTTCAGCTTTGAGTTTATTGGTACATTTTAGGGATACAGTACAGTTACATTCATTGTTGGGATCTTGTACCTCTACATGTTTCTATCTTTGCAGATCTCCACTGTTCTCCATGAACACAGCATGGAACAGAATCCTATCCTCAATGTAAATACTCATCAACGTGATCGTGGCACAGAAATATGTCTGCTTCAATGGTAATTCCCAAGGGAGAAAGATCTAAAACTTTTCCCATAGTTGTAACCACAACATGTAAGTGCTGCTATGTGGAAATTAACCCTAAGAAGAAAATCTCTCACTGAATAGCAACCAACATGCAAGATGCCATGTGGACGTGCTGACTTTTCCACACTGTGTTCTGCTACATAATGCACAGTCCCTCGGCCCCTGGGGAGGCAAACTTCTACCATGTTGTAACCACAGGTCCAAACTTTTAACAGAAACCCTTGTTGCCAAAAATAGTCATAAACTGAAGTTCATATGTGATGCTACACTAAATTTTTTAACCCTCTGGTGCAGTCTGAGACAACACCACATAATAAAAATCATTGATTTCTACAAAGAAACCTATGCACATGTGTTCTAAGCAGAAATTAACAAAGATCACATTCTGCCTTACAGTGTTATAGGTCAATGAGCATTGCTGCCAAACTTTAAAAAAAAAAAAAACTTCTGGTTATCAGAGATTGAGGGGTTTAGGAATTGCAGATCAGAAAATATGAACCTGTTTTGTGAATAACTTAATTGATTTGAATTGGTTTGATAACCAGAGTGGTGAACAATTTCTTCTACTTCCCTGAGAGTAAATAGGCTGCATTTATGGCTAACCTTTGAGGAAGGGCCTCCCACCACTGGGTTCCTCCAGTAAACTCTGCTCCCCGTTGCTGGCTGATGTCACTGTCATCGTCACCATCATTGTTATCAATCCTCTCTGTGTCTGATAAGCGTTTCCATGGGTCCTGCTTGTTGTTTTTCCATTGTAAATTTTATCACATTTGATAACCACATTAGCCCTATGATTTTTAGGTAATTACCATTCAAACATTGTTAATCAAGAATCTAATATTTAGGGAGAATAAAAAATTTTCCCAAAATAGCACCATAATGGTAACTTGCAAAGCGTGATCTCAGTCTCTCTTGTCTGACTCTAAAATCCACTCATGGCCATGTTCGCACTGCCACTTTGTTTCCAAGAGGATGATGCCTTGCTTCTAACCCACAACACAAGACACTCTAGAGAACCAATTTAGAGTCTTCCAATAATGACACTGTCTAAATGAACCAACAAAAAAAAATGATGGGATTGGTGCAGCTATTCAAACAGGACAGCAAGATGCCAAGGGGCAGACCAGAGAGAAGGAAGACCAGAACCATGAAGAGGAGGATCCCATGGAAGTTGGCCAATTGTGTTTTCTGAGAGACACACTGGATGCTGACTAGAAGAGTTGGGTTAGACCTAATGAAGATCACACACAGAAAAATCACCCACCTGGCAGAGATACTGTCAAAAGCCTGCCTCAGCATGTCATGATCAACCCTCAACAGAAAGCCACAGAGTTTCTTCCCAGGAAGCACAGCTATCAAGGACAAGTCCATGAGAGCTGACATATGACTTTGGTGGTAGCCGCTGTACTGTGGACATAACAGTCAAACTTGGTACTAACATTGGTAAGCATGTTCACATCCAAGACATAGAGACGCTTCAAAGCATTCGTGTAAAATAGACTGCATACTGCAAGAATGTGGAATATCCAAGCAAGGTCCTCTACAAATTGTAAGACCAACATAGGAAGAGCACATCAGCCTTGACCAGGTGTAGATGGAGAAAGTGTTCCTCCCCATGCAGAAATTCCAGAGTCAGAGGTGTCCAACTGCATACTGAGGGCAGTGATGAGGGTCTGAGGTCCAGGATAAAGTACCTGAATAAGTATTTGGAGTAAAGTCCATGCTAAGCGAAGCTATCAGTGGTTGCTTCTAACATACCAGAAACCAACATACCATGGAGCCCATGGAAACAAAAACTAAAATGGATACCTATTCCATGATTGCTTATCTCCACAATCAATTGCAGGATAGCTATTGTAGCAAGATAAAATCTTTGGATAGTTAATTGGATTTCTCACTTCCCACCCTCACCATAGTTGCTCTATAAAATTCTCCCAAATAATTCAACGATATCTATTCTCTCAGGGAAAGGTTTTGTGATTATTACTATTGAGGTACAGAGTGTCCGAGCCACTATTTAGCTCTTGCCTTTCAATGCATAATATTAAATATTAAAATCTTATGATCATCTCCAAGAATGCTGAGAAGTCATTTGAAAACATTCAGGAATATAGTGGACCCTCGAGTTATGATTGACCTGATGTACAAACAACTTGGGTTATGACCAGAATTTTAGTTTTAACTTATGAGCAAAGTCTTGAGTTACGACCCAAATGCCAGCCCCTTGTGCTTCCAGATGGTCTCAGATACAGATTTAACCCTTAGTGAGTTCTGAAAGGAACACAACAACACCCTTTCCTGTATGGAGTTAACTGAGAAATCCTGGGCAGTGTCTCTCTAAGGATGCTGACATCAGCCTGAACAGGAGAGAGACTTTGAAGGCTGTGTAGAGGAGCCTGAGCCTTCAAGTGACCAACTTGAGGTACAACCAGCCTTCATGAAAAAATTGAGTTCATAAGTCAAGGGTCCACTGTAATTTCTGACTAAAACACTCAATAAAATAGTAATTGAGAGGGTTTTTTTGGGGGGGGGCTTTTTGAGACAGGGTTTCACTGTAGTTGAGACTGACCTGGAACTCACTATGTAGCCCAGGCTGGTCTCGAACTCACAGCAATCCTCCTGCCTCAGCCTTCCAAGTGCTGGGATTACAGGCGGGCACCACCACGCCCAGCTGTAATTGAGAGATTTTATTTTTTCCCACTAAGCTTATTGGTACATTTAAAGCAAACTATACAGTTACATTTATCGTTGGGAGCTTGTACCTTTACATGATGTATCTGGGTTTTTGTTGTTTCCCCATACCACTGCCCTCCCTTCACCCACTTCACCCTTCCCTATTTACAAAGACCCTGTTTCCATTTTTTCGTTTTTTCACATTTTTTCTTTTCCCTTATTTCCTTCCCCCCCTTTCCATTTCCCCTTTAGCCATTTAAATGAGAGATATTTAATTTGAATTAGATACATAATGTTGGGTGGAAAGACACTAGATAAATTCTTGTTAATATTAGAAACAAAGGAAAAAAATATTAGAAACAAAGAAAAAATGCTTACCATTGTCATTACAATAGTGTGTTTTAGAGGGTATTCACCAAAATATTTAGATAAAAGGAATCAAAGTTATAAGAATCTAAAATAAAGAACAAATTATCTCTGTTTGCATAAATTATACTTTTATTTTGCCTGGAAACTCTGAGTATTATTAAAATTAAAACTTTAGTATTTATTTATATGGTATTTGACAAGGTTAACTAACATACAAAAATCATATCATTCATGTGAAGCCAATAGCAGTTAGAAAATATAATAAAGGAGCTCTCATTTACATGGCCAAAATAATATAAAACATTTAGAAACACCCTGGACAGAATTGTATAGAATCTATATGAGGAAAACAGTTTCCAGAGAAGCATAAAAATAGACTTGAATAAATAGAAACACACACTGTGCTGTTGGACAGGAAGACTCAATATCATGAAGATGTTTATTTCTCCCAAGTTAATATGTACATTTTGTATGAATTCACTAAAAATATGGACAGGATTATATTTCAGACAAATTGAGTCTAAAGTACATAATAGTGAACAAGAGAAAATAATCAGATAATCTTGAAGAAAAATTAGTGGAAGAACTCTTGAAGACATTGGCATAGGAAAAGATTTTATAAACAAATCCTCAGTAGCACGGGAACTAACAGAAAGAATCAGCAACTGGGAACTCATCTTATTAAAAAGCTTCTGCACTGCAAAAGAAACTAAAAGACAACCTACAATGTGGGAAAAATATCTTACCAGCTGCTCCTCAGACAAAGGACTATTATCTACAATACATAAAGAACACAAAACAATCAGCCCCCCACCTAAATATAAAGACCCGATTCAAAAATGGGCATCTGAAATGAACAGACATTTATCAGACAAAGAAGTAAAAGCAGCAAGTAAATATATGAAAAAATGTTCCACATCACTGGTCATTCGAGAGATGCAGATGAAAACAACACTGAGATTCCACCTCACCCCACAAAGAATGATTGCTATCAAGAAATCACACAATAACAAATGTTGGCGGGGTTGTGGGAAGAAAGGAACCCTTCTCCATTGTTGGTGGGAGTGCAGACTGGTGCAACCACTATGGAAATCAATATGGAGATACCTCAAAGAGCTGGGACTATTTTACCCAGCCATCCCTCTGCTGGGTATCTTTCCAAAAGAATTAAAATAATCATATCACAGAGATATATGCTCACCTATGTTTATAGTGACACAGTTTGTAATAGCTAAAACTTGGAAACAGCCCATTTGCCCATCAGTTGGAAACTGGATAAAGAAGATGTGATTTTTCTATAAAACTGAATATTAATCAGCCACAAAGAATGAGAAATTAAAGCCGGGTGTGGTGGCGTATGCCTATAATCCCAGCAGTCAGGAGGCTGAGGCAGGAGGATCACTGTGAGTTCAAGACCAGCCTAGACTACATAGTGAGTTCCAGGTCAGTCTCAACTACCTAGTGAGACCCTGTCTCAAAAAACCAAAAAAGAAAAAAAAAGAATGAGAAATTAGATTCATTCATAGGAAAATGGATACATATTGAGGATATACTCCTAAATGAAATAAGTCACACGTGTAAATACTGAATAGTTTCTCTGGTGTGAAAAACTATAATAGTACATGACATCCTAATGCTACAACGGACAATGTGAAATAGGAAGAAAAGGGCTAAAGGTGTAGGGAAAGTGGGAAGTGTAGGGGAAAGCTAATAAGGGAAAAAATATGAGAAAATGAAAAACTGGAAATGAAGTGTTTGTAAAGGGGGAGGGGAGGAGAGGTGAAGGGAGGGCAGGGACAAGGGGGAAAAATGAGAACCAAGACCTGTCATGTAAAGGTACAAGATACCAGTAATTAATGTAACTGTACTGTATACCTAAAATGTACCAGTAAATTCAATGAGAAAAGAAAAAGAAAAAGAAAAATTAATGGATGAAGGCTGGGGATTTAGCTTAGCGGTGCAGCTGCCTGCCTTGCAAGCACAAGCTTCTGAGATCAATCCTTGGTAACAAAACAAAACAAAACAAAAATGTAGTGAAAGAAAGTTGCCATGGGGGACCAGGGAGTTAGCTTATCTGGCAAGTGCAAGGTCCTAAGTTCAATCCCTGGTACCAAAAAAAAAAAAAAAAGTAACCAGAATTCCCAAACACAGAAACATAATGAAGCTTTTGTCATTAAAATACTGTGGCACTGGTATATGAATAGACAAAGTATGAGCAGATCTACAAAGAAAGTCAAAAAATAAATTCAATACATACAATAATTTAGTATATTGTAAATATCAAATCACTAGGAAAATGACTTTTAAATGTTGCTGGAAAACAGAGACTATTTGGGAAAATAACACAGTTGGATTTATACCTCATACCAGGCTCTAGTATAGATTCCAAATAAATCAGTGTTCCAAGTCTACAAGTTGAATATATGTACACATTAGAACAAAGCAAAAATTTTTTGTTTTGTTTTGTTTTGAGACAGGGTCTCACTAGGTAGTTGAGACTGACCTGGAACTCACTATGTACCCCAGGCTGGGCTCGAACTCACAGCGATCCTCCTGCCTCAGCCTCCCGAGTGCTGAGATTACAGGTGTGCACCACCACGCCTGGCAAAGGAAGAATTTTTTTCACCTGGAAGTGGGAAAATCTTTCTAACTATGTCTGAAATCTAGGAGTATTGAAGATCGATCAACTCCATCACATATGTTTTAATTTTATATAGTAAATAAACAAGGCAAACAGTCAAAAGACAAATCTAAAATGTAAAAATTAAATACAACTTATCTCAACAAGTTAATTCCTTATTATAAAACAAATTCCTAGAAATCAAGCATTAGATGACCAAGAACCCCAAACAAAAAATATGCAAAGTAAGGTCACACAAAAATAATGGTAAAGTGGGGAAAAAATAAGAACTAAGACATCTCATGTAAAGGTACAAGATCCCAGTGATAAATGTAACTGTATTATTTGCTTTAAATGTACCAATAAATTTAATGGGGAAAAAATAAACTCTTAAACATATGAAAGATGATCAACTTAATTACCATAAAGGAAATGTAAAATTTTTAAAACTTCACTGAGCTACCTTTCCTCCACTTGTTAGGTTGGTAAAAAATTCAAAAGTTGGACAATAGCTTCTGTTGGTGAAACTGTGGAGAAACAGTCAGCCCTATACTAATCACTCCTGGTGAGGGCAGGAAGTCTCTGTGGAACCCATTTAGCAATATCCAAACTTATTTTTAATATTTACTGACCTTTAAATCCAGAAATCTGACTTCTAGGAATACATCCCAAAGACCTAGCTGTACAAACACAAAACAATTAACATAAGATTACTCAGATGGCATTATCTAGCAGGAAAAGATTAGAAAGTAGTCGTATAAAATATTTACTCACCAGTAAAAAAAGAAGTGAAGAGAAAGGTAGAGAGAGGAAGAGGAAGAAAAAAAGGAAGTTGGTGGAAGAAAGCTTTAGTCTAATATGTGATGAAAACCAAGATATATAAGAAAAAATGAAACCAGTAAACTTGTAGAACTTCAATGATACCTTTGGTGTAAAAAGGGAAGACTAGTAAGACTGTATAGGGCCAGGGATTTAGCTCAGTGGCACCTTGCCTGCCTCGCAAGTGCAAGCTCCTAGTTCAATCCCCAGTACCAAAGGAAAAAAATACTGCATGTATATAATAAATCTGAAAGTAATGAAAGCAAGAGAAATAGGTTACAGATTCCTGGGAATATTTCTTATATAGTTTTCACTATTGAACAACATGAATTTTTAACATATTCAAGTAGTAAATTGGATTGAAAAGCAACAAAAGGAAGACATAAAATCAAAAACAAATAGAAATAAATGTAACTAACTACATCAATTGGGAAAAATGCCTCTCAGGAAAAAACAATATTTCAAGTTAATCTAGGACACAATACTTTGTATAGTCTCGGTGAAATGTAAAAATTACAAAGAAATCTGTAACTTCAATCATTTTATTAGAAGTGGTACCAGTGTTTTACTTTATTTATGATATGGAATAAAGCAAATGAATTATCGATGTTGTCCTGCATTATATATACATATATAAAATCAGGACATTTAAGTAAAACCCAGGAGTTTTAATTGGAAATACCAACACTAGCCCATGATTTCTTTACATTTGCTATTTCTGTCTACTCAAAGGTCATATAAGCAATAATACCCAAGTGCAGATTTTAGTTTCTCCAAATTACATTCTTCATTAAAAGAAGATATGTCAGAGAATGAAAAGACAAATTAGACTGGAAAAATTATTTGCAAATAGCTTGTATTAGCGCTTTCCAGAAAAATTGTGTGTGTGTGTGTGTGTGTGTGTGTGTGTGGATTTATTTGCTAAAATTTGGTTACCACAATTGTAGGCATTGGGAGATCCAAATTCTACAAACCAGGCAAGAACACTAGACACTCATTAAAGAGCGGATTTTGCAGCTGGGGTCTGATTACCAAATCCCTTTGGGCAACTTTATCCTTCTTCTCTTAGAGCCTTCAACTGATTAGATAAGGCCCTCCCTTGTTAAAGGGGGTGATCTGCTGCATTCGGTGTGTACTGATTGAAATGTCTAAAAATCAATATCCAAACTGGTGTTTAACAAGATATCTGCATACAAAAGTCTAGCCAACTTGACAGTTAAAATGAAGCTTTATATCACATATATCATAAATCCTGTGAAGGAGCTTTATCTTGAATACATAACAAACATTTAAAATTAAGAAAACAATACACTTTTTAAAAGAAACAAAAGTTTTCAATACTTTATCAGAGAAAAGATCCAAAAAGTAAATTAGCACAGAAAAGGAGTCCAACATCTTTGGGCATAAGATATAGAAGTAGAGCCATTGTGAGACACCACAGCACACTTATGTGAATGAATTAAAAGTACTGACGTCAAGGGTCACAAAGGCACAGAACCTTCATTTATCATTGGCAATAATGCAAAGTGGTCTGGCCACTCTGAAAATAGTACCGGGGACTGAACTTGGGACCTCGCACTTGTGAAGCAGGTGGCAGGACCACTGAGCTAAATCCCAGGCCCAGCAGCCCCAAAATTAAGTATTCATTCAAGAGAAATTAAAGTCTAGGTTCACACAAAAAAAAGTACATGAAAGTTAAATCATCTTATTCATAATGAGCAAAAATCTAAGAAGCATAATTTCTGCTCATATGAGGGTTATATTGTAGCAGATAGGGGAGAAGCAATTAAAAAGACAGAAAAGATTAAATAGCATAATCATTGAACATAGTGAAAAGAAATAAGCGAAAAAAGCACAGAGGAAAGATCAGAAAAGGACCTAGAGGTGAGGGAGAGGAAGAGAAGAGGGGGAAGTAAAAAGAATTAGGTTGTATTGTGCACAGGTGCCAATCCCACCCAGTGATGCACTACAAACATACACTAATTTAAAACATTTTTTAAAGAAAAGCAAAAGCAGGGAGTTGGAGAGTTGAGATTATGAGTTATTCATGGCCGACTAAGACAGTTAAAGGCTGAGAAAAATTCCTGGTCAACAAAGGTAGCAATTGGATGTAATGAATATCTGTGGCCAGAGGACGCAGCAAAGGCCTACAGCAGTGATGGTGAAACCCACAGAGCTTTCAGTGACACCAACAGCCCACTGTGGCACGTGTGCCATAGGTTCAGCACCGTTGGAAGAATGTCCTAGGAGCAGTGGAGAGGTCAGTGTGGCTAGGGTGAACTGACCAAGGGCAGGGACTGAAAAAGGACAGCAGAGAGGTAACGGGACCTGAACACATGAACAAATTGGCTTTATCTTTGAGGGCTTTGAGCAGAGAAGTGATCATTCAACAGTTTCACTGTCTACTGTGTTGTTAAAAGACACCACCGAAGAATGAAAGCAAAAGCAGGTCGTGAGCTGTGGCAACCAAGTGGAAATGAATGGTGGTGGCAGTAGAGGTGATCAGATTTTCCTGAAAGCAGAACCAACAGGTCTTGATAAACACGAAATGAAGAGGGAGGGTGAGGGAGAGTGAGCAGGCAAGATATCTCCGGAATTTGGAGACGGAGCAACAAGAGAGGAGCGGGCATTGCCAGTAACTGAGATTTGTATGTAGGCAGGATCTTTAATTTATTTTAACCAGTGGAATTTGATGGAATATGTCTTCCTTGATTGTTATATTACGTAGCAAACGTGAAGGGATTTCTCATTGCAATTAAATGAATCAAAGGGAGAGACGACATGTGTGCCTGACCTAATTAGGAGAGGACTTTCAAGAGGGTCTCAAGTTCAGAGAAGAAACACCAGAGACACCTGACTGCTGACTGGAGAAGGAGAGTGCTAGGTTGTAGAGAAGGCTAAACTCTGTCAATCGCCAGCTTAAAAGAAGTCCCTGAGCTTCAGACGAGACCCACAGCCTAGACCAACATTTTGTGGTCTGTGAGACCCTCAGCAGACAACATACTAAACCAGATCCGTGGAAATGTTAAGGCAACAAATGTGCTGTTTTAAGCCTCTAAATTCACGTTAATTTAAAAAACTAATGCACCAAGCAACTAGATATGACTCTGGATTAGAAGGTCTTGCTAGAGGTCATCAGCATAGATCACATTTGTGCTGGTTATTGTCCATTTGTCCCACTTCTACCAATCCCTATTTGCCCTACCCACATGCTCCTCCATCTCTCCCTGGGCCCCAGGAAGCCAACACCTACGGGTTGCACACACAAGCATCCTGCGGCCAGACAACAGGAACCAACAGCAGGAACTGAGAAAGCTTAACATTGGCCAAAATAAGACTTCCCTCTCCCTCGAAGCTCTGGATAGCACAGCACCTCAGCATAGATGACAATGACCCCTGCCAAACTAGCAATGATTCTTGGTAGGGCTTCACCTTCCAAATCCTCATTTCCGTACCACATGGGGTTGGTCTGAGTAGGAGCGGTGATAGTTCACGCACAGAAGCAGAAGCAAAGGCAGAGTATACAAAAATGTCAATAGATAGTATATGTAGAGGTGGATCTTTGAGGAATTTATCTTTCAAATGTTTTTATTGCCTTAGTAAAAGTAATCCGTTTAAGTGAGGGTGATGGAGACAATGTCACAGGTTTGAAGAAAGGAGTGGCCACAGAATAGTTATGTAGGAGAACCAGAGATTCACAGACTAGAGTAACATACCTTCGTTGCTGGCAGCATTGAGGATTCACTTGAGGCTGTTGGTCATTTCTAATGTGCTATCTTTCAGGCAGATTCCCCCTCCAGCTATGTTCAGCTTTGGGAGTGCTGACACAAAATAAAGATAGTCAGAATTATTGAGAATTGTCACTTGTCCAAGGATAGCAGACACCGTTGTTGAGGGTCTGGATATCATGAGATTCCTATTATGAGTTTGGTTTCATTAATTTATCCACGATTAGAGCAGATTCCATTGCTAGTAGTTCTCATCGGCAACCTTCCCCAAAAGTGTAATCCCTGGATGAGTAGAATGCCTTACCCTTTGAGGTCTGGCCTCAGGGAGAGTTTTTAAATCCTCTTTTCTTACCACCAGATGAAACAGAGTCCATATTACAGCTGATATTCAAGATCAAGATGGATCTTGACCTTACCTAAAGCTATGTCCATGTCTAGCTCTGCCCCTTCCCTGTTCTACATCCCTCATTCCCTTACAGGTTTCTTCTGAGAACCTTCCCCTGTGTAATTCCCATTTCAGGTTCTGACCATGAGAATGGTCTGGAGGAAGGAATAATGTCAACAACAACAACAAAAAAAAAAGAATAGCCTGATTGAGAAGCTTAGTGGTAGATGTCCACCACAGGTGGGGTCTGACAGTCAGAGCTATGACCCTTGGTTTCAGCTGGAATGAGTGCCTAGAGTAGGGGAGACCAGAGAGCAGCATTAATAATTAAAGGCAGATTGTTAGCACAGTAGACAATTCAGAGTATCAGCCAGGGATCCTGATGGGGAAGAGATGGTAATGGGACACCGCAATATTAGAGGCAACTATTCACGAGTATCAAAGATACTACTTTTTACAAAGCATAACCAGAAAGAATGGAGAACAAATGAACAAAAGGCTAACGTCAGCCAGCCCAATAAAGAATCATGATGATATACCCAGTTGATTCATTTCAGATCCACGACACATCAATTTCACGTGAGGCTGAGAAGTACATGAAGGAGTTCTCAGGGCAAGGTGTAAGGAGGAGGAGGGACCAGACGGACTAGTAGGACCAGGGCCCGAGTGAGAAGGGTGTCCAGGCAGATCAGTGGCCCAGTGGGTTCTGGGCACTGGTCCTATTCTAAGGAATTCAGAAAATAAGTGAATTTTGAGCATAATGAGTGCAAAAATTCTAAATGCTGGCAGAGGCAAATACAAATTAAAATAGAGAAAGCTGGAATAAATCTATGATGTTAGGCTGGAATTGAGAATATGGGTATAAATTAATAGTTTTCAATATTTACTTGTATATATATCCATATTTCTAGTAATATGCATGTGTATAAATATAATCATGTACATGGAATACATACTCATGTACATATAGATAGATACACACTTTATATATAAACACATACACACACATATATATACACATACACACAATAGCTCTAACAACTAAAGAACTAGAAGTAGCAATGCTGCAATAAACCTGTTTGTAGATGTCATCCTCCATCTAAAGAGTGTAAGATCCCTTGAAAAGATGGCTGATTCCAGGACAAGGGCAGGAAAAAGAACAATGTAACTCTGCCACAGTCTTCTTCACTCTAGAAAATAACAAAAAGCTTTTTAAAAAATGATGAGGACATGTAAAAGGAACACAAAACCACCTTCAAGGGACTTCCCCTGGGTGGGGATGCACATTTTGAGCAACAAAATGTAGCAGATTATAATGATGCATCGGATCACAGGAATTGAATATAGAAATGAACAAAATAAGTGTGGAGAAGAAAAAGTATTTCCTTTTGAAAGAATGCCAAATAGAAATGGATAGAACCAAAAAATCGATGTTTGGCAACCACTGGTGTAATAATTGATTCAGGCAAGAAAAATTAATAGATGCTAAAACTACTGGGTTAAAATGGACTGGGAATTTAATATGGTCTCAAAATACTTCCCCCACAAATTCTTCTTTACAAGGTGTAGAGGGAGGAATGATGATCCTGGAGGAATGGAGCAGATAGCGGGTTGGCCAGTGATCAAATCAATGCTACCAATCTGGGGCAAATCAGCATGCAACATGCAGGGAGAGGAGCACAGCATCCTCTTCTGGAACACTTCAGCCAAATTTTATAAAGTTGGTCTGGAAACATTGTACAAACCAAACTCAGGATCATGCTACAAAATTGCCAGCCCTATAATCCTCAAAAAAATCTTAAAAGTCATGAAAGTAAAGGGTCGGGGATTTAGCTCAGTGGCTCTGCTGCCTGTCTTGTAAGTACAAGGTCCCAAGTTCAATCCCCGCTACCAACACAAAAAAAAAAAAAAAAAAAAGGTTGTG
>NW_022900928.1:11568722-11585177 GCF_012274545.1 Fukomys damarensis
ACAAAAAAAAAAAAAAAAAAAAAAAAAAGGTTGTGAAAGTAAAGACTGAGAAGTGTTTGCACATTGAAGAAGACCGCACAGATAGGATAAGTGGGGACAACATGACTAGATCCTTTTTCTCTTAAAAAAAAAATCTGAATGAGCTTGATGAACTTGAATGGGATTTCTGAGAGAAAGCAGGCAAAATCTCTTCCTAGTGTTCTTACAACTTTTCTGTAACTTTGAAATTGTTTCAAAGTAAAAACTGAAGAACCTTAAATTTTAATTTTAGAACTAGAAAAGGATACTTTATAACCTTGAGAAAGAGCTTTAAAATTGAAGTTTTTTGTAGTAATGACTCCACCAGTTTATTCCAAGAGACCTACTGCCAATACTTAGCCAAGTGCATGCCAATAGTTGAGTGAAAGGGAATAACTGATTGAGAACTCTTATTTGCAGTCTGAGCTGACACAGAAACCCAAGGACCTAAGGCTTCATTTTCTTTTACATGAAAATCAGATAATAGAATCTTGGACAAGATCTATCTGAACCAACTGGGCTTACAGAAAAAACAGTGATCATCTCCACAGTTGTAAAAACATGTCATTGGAATGGACTGGCTTTAGGGTTAACAAATGTTCCCTGTTGGCAGTGTGACCTATGGTGTAAAACCTATAGTAGTATGGAAGATCAACGTGGATGTCCCTGAAATTTTACTCTCCTCTACTCAAAACAGTAAATATAAATAACATTGTGCCCAAGGCAACATCAGAGATCAATGCTATCCCCAGAGATCTGAATGACTCCAACAGTGGCTGTCCTGATGGAATACCCACCTGTTTACCTGGTTTGGCCCTGGTAAAAATCAATTGTACCTGGTAGACGAAGGTGGACTACTGACATCTACCAAAGATAGTATCAACAGCTGTTGCTGAGCCAGGTCATCACAATATATTTTGCCCTCAGAAATATTCTATTGGTATATAGATGACATCATGCTAAGTTGGCCCAATAATTAACAAGTGGCAAGTGTTCTGGAGGTCAAGAAAATACATATTACACAGGGTCAAGGTCCTGACCTTGGTGGCGTGGTGGCTTTAGGCATACTGGGACACAGCAAAAGACATGATTATATGCTGTGTATTTCCAGCCACCCTGGAAGGATTTCAAGGCTCAGTAAGCCTCCTTGCATACTAGACACAGCATATTTCTAGAATACTGCTCTAATTCATTCACTGAATGGTGTAGAAGGCTGTTGGTTTCGAAGGGAACCCAAACCAAGAAAAGGTTGTGCAGCAGGTTGAGTGTGCAATACAAGCGAACTGTCACTTGGCCCAGATCTCATAATACTAAAAGTATCTGGAGTAGAAAAAGAGGACATGTGGAGCAGTCACAAGTAGCTGGGGGAGAGACGAAATGGTGTGACCACTGTGGAAATGTTTGGCAGTTCCTCAAACATGAAGCAACACGTGACAGAGCAACTCCATCTCCAAGTGGATATCCAAAAGACAAAAATATATACGCACCGAAAAACTTGTGTCCAAATGATCACGGCAGTATAATTCATATGGTCAAAAAGTGGAAACCACCTACATGAACATCAGTTAAAGAATGAATAAACAAAATGTGGTGTATTCGTGCAATGGACTGTCAAAGTGTCAATTTTTAAAATGAAGTATTAATATGCTACAACACAGGTGAAACTTGAAAAAATATTTTCCTCAGTAAAAGAAGACAGACACAAACACACACACACACACACACACACACACACACACACACACACACACTGGTTCCATTTATGTAACATGCCCAGAATAGACAAATCAATAGAAAGTAAACTAGTGATCACCTGTGGCTGAGGCAGAGGCAGAAGTGAGGAGCAAGAAGGGGAACAAGAGCTAAAGGAAGCAGGATTTCTCCTGGAAGGGATGCAAATGTTCCAAAATTAGATTGTGATTGTGACAGTTAAGCTTAATTATTAACTTGGGTGGCTTGCGAGCTGCCTGGGGGCTTAGAAAAGCACGCTTCTGGGCATATCTGGGTGGGTCATGGAGTTGTGGCTGTGGGAGGCTGTATCCGGTACCTGGCTTCTGCCTCTCAGGCACTTTTTGCTACGCTCTGCTTCCCACCCATATGTGACTGACTTTGCCCCACTCCACCCTTCCACCATGATGTTTCTGCCTGGACCAAGCCAACCATGGACTGAAACCTTTCAAACTGTGAGCTAAAATAAACCTCTACTTGCAGGCATTGAAGACTCTGTCCCAGCAGGAGGAAAGCTAATACAAGGCTCTTATTTACACTCTGAGCTGAAGGAGAAACCCTGGGATACAAAGTTTCACAACTGACCTCTGGGATACATGGGAATCCATTTATAGATGGAGCCCAGGGCCAGGCCTATGTGAACCCACTCTTTGGGTTTGGTTGATCTACGGTCATCTTGCTAGTTCTAAAATATATTGTTGAGATGGGGTGAGTTAGCAGCTAAGCTTTTCTGTATTTCTGATAATCAAAGGTCTGGGAATCGTTAGTGTTAGGGAATTGATCATGTTAAAAGTTTTTGTGATGCCACCAGCACAGGCTGCATTTTCCTGGTACTTCTTGGCTCCTAAAATGACCTCAGGCCCTTATCTCTGGTTTCCCTCCCTGCAAGGCCACAGTGGTCCGGAGAAGTTGAAACCTGTGTCTGCAGGGCTGGACGCATAAAAGGCAACCTGCCCTGTGATAGGTTAAAAGTAGCTCACTCCTCGTTAATAATCAATAGCCTAAAAACTTGGAAACAGCCCATCTGCCCATCAGTTGGAAACTGGATAAAGGTGTGGTTTTCTATAAAATGGAATACTACTCAGCCATAAAGAATGAGAAAGTAGATTCATTCATAGGTAAATGGGTACATTTTGAGGATATACTCCTTCCTAAGTGAAATAAATAAGTCACACACATGCAAATACCAAATAGTTTCTCTGGTGTGAAAAACTAAAATAGTACTCAAGATCCTAATGGGACAATTAGCAACATGAAACAGGAAGAAAAGGACCAAAGCTGTAGGGACAGTGAGAAGGATAGGGAAGGGGGAACAAGGGAAAAGGAAAAAAATATGAGAAAATGTAAAAATGGAATTAAAGTGTTTGAAGGTGGGGAATCAATAGCCCAGGCCAAAACTGATAAAAGGACCTTCCTTTCTTTGTTCTCTTCTTCTCTTCCTCCTCTCTCTCTCTCTCTCTCTCTCTCTCTCTTCTCTCTCTCCTCCCACCCCTTGAATAAAATCTCCAGTCGGACCTCTCAGTGTGTGTGTGGCCTATTTGTTGAGCGTCACTATTCCCTTTCAGTTAGTTAAGACAACTCATTTGTACTGGATGGTGTTAATAAAGTTCTATACAAGTCCCAAGTGTGAAACTCTATTTACTATTAATTACAAATCAGTAGACCTTAACTTACAAAGTGACCCTGAGTTTAAACCAATTGTGGGATGACTTTAATTAAACATAATTTAATGTGATTGTTTCTGAAATTTTCACACAAAACTTTTGAATATGGTACATTAGTTGAGTTGAGTTGATTAAATTTTAATAAAGAGCAATGATTTGTCTTAGAGCATAATTTATACATGTTTCTATGTTATCCCAGACTGGCCTATGCTTAGTAATCAGTGCCAGCAAAACACCAGCTTCTCGGAAGCTCAGTGACTCCATCTTTAAAAATAAGGATATTACAGTAGATTATCTCTAAAATGCCTTCCATCTCTGCTGCCTTATGAATATAACAAACCCTTATACTAAGGCATGTGCTCCTAACCTCTCCTTTCTCCCACAGGTGACATCCTGGACCTTTTAGAATTTGGACAGTAAAGACCTTGAACCAGCCTCCCTCTGAGTTTACTTTCAGGACCCCCAATGACTTCCAGTGTCCAAGTTCCCATTTGTCAAGGAGATGCCCAGATACCTCCATTGCTTTCATTGTGATTACAAATATCATTGGAGCTCTGAGCTCTTTGCTACTATGGCTTAGGACTAACCCCACCACCACAACCAAGTCTTATGTGTTCAGAGGTGGGCCTTTGCGGTGATTGGATCATGGAGGTGGCCACTATACTCAATGGATTAATCTGCCAATGAGTTCTGAGCTGAAAGTGCTGCTAGAAGGTGTGGCCTTATGGGAAGAGGTGGGTCACTGGGGGCACGACGTGAAAGGGTGCTGCCTTGTCCCTGGCTCCTTCCGTCTGTCTCTCTCTACCTCCTGGCTGCCATGAGTTAGGCAGCTTTCCTCCACTGTTTCCTTTCTGCCTTGGAGACAGCCAGTTATGGACTAGACCCTCGAAAGCCATGAGCCAAAACAAATCTCTTCCCCTCTCTCTGAGTAGAGAAGACTATTAAAGGTTGAGAAAATAATATTAAAGGTCCCCAAATAAAATGTAAGCTCTTTCCTAAAATAAAGACTTGATTGTGCTCACAACAGTTCACCCTATCACTGAGGTCACTTTCTGGAACACCACAGTTACTCAGTGAATAGTTGCCATTTAAATAAGTGAGTCCAATAGGAAGAAAAGGGCTAAAGGTGTAGGGCAAGTGGGGCAGATAGGGAAAAAGGAAACAAGGGAAAAGAAAAACTATGAGAAAAGGAAAAAATGGAAGCAAAGTCTTTGTAAATAGAGGAGGGGGAAGAGGTGAAGGGAGGGCAGGGGATATGGGGAAAAAATGAGAACCAAGATCTGTCGTGTAAAGGTACAAAATCCCAATGATGAATGTAACTGTACTGTGTACCTAAAAAGTACCAATAAACTCAATGAAAATAAATAAATAAATAAGTGAGTCAAGGCTCTGTCCATCTGTCTTATAAAATTGTCAGAGACTCATACATCCTCCACTTCAATATTGCTAGCAACTGAAAGCTGATTAGCTCCTGAGACAATACTGTCCAGTGTTTCACTGAGAGATACGCATACCTGAAGGTGCACAATCTAAACTCCACTGATGGCGATATAAACTCTGTCTGAACAAGTCAAGAACTGAGGTGCAAGGAGGTGGGCAATCCAAACGAGCAAATACCACCTCTGATGCAGGAGATCCACACTTCAGAAATAACTATCTTCTCATTTCTAAATAGTATCTTGCTTTACAGGATGTTTATGCCCATTTTCATTGTATCTTCCTGGTTAGATAAAGGGAGAAGTTACTTATCAAAATTAGTACTTCATAATAGTAAAAGTTTTCTAAAATGTTTATACAAAACACCAGGGGCACATGTGTTGCTACAAAGAAAACATCGATGCAGCTGAGAATCTGCAGAATCTGAGCCCATGGTTGGACTTGAAGAATAAATAAGAGCTATTTAGGTCCTATATTAGGTCCCGTTACTGACCCTTTCTACACCAAAGAAACTATTATAAGGGGAAATGGTGGAGCACAGAAGATGCTGGAGGTGCATGGCACTGGTGAGAAGGGTAGACAGAAGTCCCTTTTTTACCACTTATCAGACCACCAGAGGAGGCCTGTGAAAAGCCAAAGACATACACCTAAATACTGAAGCTTTCATGTGAGGGATTCCCATGGCTCTGCTGATCTAGAATCGTAGTTTTACAGAAGTGAACTGCTGGTGCTTCCTTACTTCCTGAATCTCTGACAGTCAGCTTGTAAAATGTTCTGGCTAGAAGGAACTACAAGAACATCCAGCTATTTCTCCACTCTTCTCTTTGGCAGATGAAGAAGCAAACCTAGAAAAAAATAAATTGCAAGTGCAAGGTCAAATGATTATGTACTTGCAGAGCCTAGATGAAGGCCCAAGAAATTATTATTTCACTGACCATTTATCTGTTTGGCTGGTAGGAAATGGTCTCTAAAAATAACCCTTTGGGTTCAGGACAGTCTAAAATCCACTGGTGACCAAGCATTGTCTTTGTCGGAGAGGTTATTGGTGATAATATCATTGCCCAAAGCAAAGAAAGAGAAAATGAGGAAGAGCGAAAAGGAAGGAAAAAGGAAAGGAGCAAAAGAGGAAATGAGGAATGAAAAAATAAATGCACAGATTCTGATAGTCGAGTCTCCTGGCAAAGTCAGATGTTTCTCTGTCTTAGCAATTGAAGCCGTGCTCCACAGTTTGAAGTATTCATTTTGTTCAAAATCAAAGGTAAAGACAAGCTCATAAATTAAGACTTCCCGGGGTTTAAATAAATCATAATTCAAAGACACAAGAGTCAGAGCGAATCATCCCCAATGCCATCTGCAGAACGGTTAATCACTGCAAATAGCACAACTCATCTCTGAGGTGCAGACTTGGAGAACTGCGGAGACAGAACAGGAAAGGGACTTGGAATCATCTTATTCACGTGCTTCACTTTGCAGTGGAGGAAAGGTGCAAAGATAGAATCAACCTAAGTGCTTACAGAGGCCAAGGAAATGAAGCAATCTGAATTAGGTAAGAGATATTCTAGATATGTTACAGGAAATAATGACTTGCCCCTTCAAGAAAAACAACCAAGTAAATGAGTTGATAAAGGGCAGGTAACACATGGCCTTGGTGAGGACTGTGACCAACTGGACATAACCTACCTCAAGTAGCCAACTACTCACCCAGCTCCATTTGGTTACTGTGAGCTTGAAGTTGCCAGAGTATCTGGGTTTTTCTTAATAATATGGATTTGTAGTTAACATGCCCCAGTTTTTGTAAGGATGACAACTAGTTCAAATCAGATGAAGTCCAAAGAGAAACATTCTAGTCTGGGCTTCAGAATACTTTTTTGTGCCCTGTAGCTTAAGAAACAGTGGATAGGAAGAAAAGTTTCACTTCGGCCATCCACTTCCTTTGTGACTTCCCCAAAATTGCATCTAATGCACTTAAAAAGAAGAGCAGAAAACTGATTGGTGACATGAATAAAAAGGCCAAGGAGCCTAAGAGAACAACCCCAGAATTTTCCTCCATAGCCTCCTCAGGCTATCCTGAGCTGCAAGGAACTAAGAAAGCAAGTGACTAGAGGTTCCTGCTTTCTCCCACAAGGCCCCTCCTGCCTTGTGTGAGTCCTGGGCAGTCTGGACCATCTGGACCTTGTGAGAAACAGGAATGGGCTCCTTCTCTCTATTACTCTACAACAAGCCTTTCTGTTTTCCATATTGCCTAGGCTGCTATTCCTTGCAGTTTCCAACACTTGCTGGTTCTGTTTTAATAAAATATATATGCATTGCCATTTCTAAATCAATGAGGGCAGAGGTTGCCTCCTTCATCCCCTTTCCATGAGCCATGAATACACTACCCTGAAAATGAATAATGGATCTGCAGGGCTGGTGAAGGGTCAGGATTCTAGTGGAGACCTGTGGGTTCAATTCAAGCTCAACTACTTTATGGAGTTAGACCAGGAGCAAGTTCTTCAACCACTTGGTGTCTCTTTCTTCATAAGTAAGATGAAAATAATAATAATAGGACTTACTTCATGTGACTAATGAGGATTTAAAGAATACCAGTTACTCAGTCAGCAGATGCTGATCAACTACTTGCAAGCTGGTCCTCGTTCTGCCTGAAATCTGCATAACCTTCTCTACTCATATCCAAAGCCTTTCATAAAGCAGTAAAGAACTTCCCCCAGAGAATTTGCTGTGATCGGGATAGCAATCCTGATTCTGGGATTACAAACCATCATCATTGCTGTGGTTGGGCTGGCAGGAAAAACTCTTTTCCACCTCCTTTCCCTATTTCTACCTCATTATGATAATCTCTCCCAACCCCACAAGCCTGTACCACTGCCATTAGAACAGAGTTGTGCCTGTTTATCCTGTGGCCCACCTGGTACCACTGCCACCAACCAAGACACTTGTCAACTAATTTGTTCTTCTTGGGCCCTTTTGCTGAACATCTTTTAAGGCAACTGACTGTGGCTTCTACTCAGGTACTTGTGACTTGTGGGTTTTGTTTGGTGTCAAGCACTTCATTTTTTGTCAGCAAATTGGTGGTCTTCATAACGGTGGTTCTTTCTGGATCCTGCTAAGATTCCTGGGTGGCTCTAGGAGATGCAGCCGACCAGAATCTATGTAACCATCCTGTCTACTCCTAGTTTCCCTCCCTAGCACCCTGCCTGATGGCATCCAAAGGCTCCTTGGGTTGTGGCTTCTAGCTGATTACAATTCATCCTTTCATCACTTCACTGCACTCTGTGTATCCGGCCCTGTTGACAGCCACACAAACCCATCATTGCCATCTTCGTTGGCTCCTTTGGGCAGCAGACCCTCGTGCTGCTTCTCCAGAGGGCTCTGCAGGGCACTTCTTTGGAGGATGGAGTGGCAGTCAAGCTACCCCAGGAGCCCTGGATGCATGGGGAGCAGAAGGGAGCAGTGATGAAGAGCTTCCTCCCTGTTCGTTAGATGTGGCTTTGTGGTGAACTCTGCAGTACCTCCCTTGGCAGCTGTCTGCTCTTCTCTCCGCCTCGTGCCTTTGAACTATCTCAGTGGCTTTACATGGGTTTGTTTCAACCTAGTTTTCTGGTTTTCTGTGGAAAGGGTTCATCTGAAAATAGAATACCTATATTCCTCTCTATAAAAAAAAAAAACTTGTAATCTCCTCTAAATTTTTTCTTATTCAGCACTTTCTACTTTTAGTATCATGGCCATGAAAAGAATCCCTCCCCAAACCAAAAACTGTGTTTATAATTTTCCTATACATAAAAGATACATTAAAAAGATGTCATTTTTCTCTCAGGCTATATTCCCATGAAAATTATATTCCGTTCTTCCTGGATCTTGGGGTAGGTAGAATTTATCTCATTAGATCATCAGGTGTTTTGGAAAATAATGCCCCTAAAGATAATTTATCTGCCTGCATATGAACATTCCAGTGGCATAGAAGATGTCCTCTATAGAAAGAGAGAGAGATTTGTCCTTGGTGTGATATCAAGCAGTCCTTGGACTCTGAAATTCTAAAGCATGGTCTTTTCCCTTGAAAACTAGTGTTTATTGAGTCTTACCCTGACCAACATAAAGCCTAGAAAAGCCTGAGACCACTCTGTTTGACACTGTAATCTCAGCATTCATTTCAAAGTAGAGGGCTGGGTATTTAGTTCAGTGGTTCTGCTGCCCGCCTCACAAGTGCAAGGTCTCAAGTTTGATCCCCGGCACCTAAAAAATGAAAAGTATTTTGGAAATTCATTTATTAATACTTCATAGATTTATTACATTTGGGCACATAATGTGAGCCTCAAATTTTCACATTAATTATTATGGCTGTGACTTTCCCTCAATCTGTCTTCACCAAATATGAGGATTTGTTTTTGTTTTTGTACCAGGGATCAAACTTGGACCCTTGTGCTTGCGAGGCAGGTGGTGGAACCACTGAGCCAAATCCCCAGCCCTAGTTTTACCTGCCAGTAACCTCCTGCTTCCTATAAGAACTGACCGTGCCATCAGGTCTTTTACAAAATAATGTCCTTAAAAACTAAATGTCCTTTAAAAAATAGTGTCCTTTCTGCCCTCATATCAGTCCTCATGGGGAGCAAAATTAAAAGTAACTCACACTCCTATAATCATATCAATTATATCAATAAAACCTGGGGCCAGGACAGAGTCTGAGTCTGAGTTAACTCAATCCTCCAAGAGCTCAGGCATGCAGAAGGGGCCGCTATGAGATGCAGTAACAACACAGCAGATCTCTGCAGACCATTGGTTTTTTCCTTAGAAGGGAGATCTGACAAATGAAATCTGAGTATTCAGAACACAGTAAAAAAAAATAGCAATGCAAATATCACCATCCATAGTTTGCAATCTTCTCAACCAAATATATTGATTGCTTTTATAACATGGCTCAGTACACATTAAGTTCTGTGAGTCCAGATCCACTGGTATCCCCAATCAATCAGTCTGCTGATTCTATATCTTTCATGTACTCCATGATTGCCACGTGCTACGTAGAGCTTGGCTATAGGTGAGGGTTTCCTACAGATGGGAGGACACAGAATGACAGCACTTGCCACACATGCCCAAGCACAATGCTTTGTTATGATGTCATCAGCTCAGCCTAGGATTATAATGAAAGTCAGGACTTAATAATTTCCTGTTGCAAAGCTTCAACTAAAGATATTTTTAATCATGAGAAGACCCCATGGAGAAACCCCAAGAGGGAAAGAGCAGGATGATTCATCTTTACATTCAATCAACATTTTAATCCTCACACAAAAATTACACTCAAGGGCTGGGGATTTAGTTCAGTGATTCCTCTGCCTGCCTTGAAAGCATAGGGACCCAAGTTTGATCCCTGGTACCAAAAAAGTTACTCTCATAACCTTTTAATGTTTTGATATGAAAGATGTATTAACAGTTGTGCAGTTATTTCAAACATTGTTATTAAATTAAGTTTAAAGAAAAAATGTAATATATACTAATGTCACTGGAAGTAATGTAAATACATTTGATATATTATTTTGTGGGCTATCTAGTTTACAAGTTTCACCACTGAGAACTCTGTCCTCAATTATGGTAAATCCAATATCCACCTATGGTCAACCCAATACCCTAACTTCTCCAGTTCTACACCAGAGGCCCCAGGACTGGGCCACAAACAGGTCCCAGTCTGTGGCCTACTATAAACTGAGCCACAAGACAGGGGATGAGAAGGGAATGAGAGCAAAAACCTCCATCTGTATTCACAACCACTACCCATCACTTGTATTACTGCCTGGGCCCCACCTCCTGTCAGATCAACAGTGCCATTAAATTCTCATAGGAGTATAAACCCTACTGTAACTGTGCACACAAGGGATCTAGGCTGCATGCTCCTTCTGAGAAGCCGATGCCTGGAGCTGAGGTGGTGATATTAGCACTGGAGAATGTAATATACAATCACAAACATATGCTAATAAAACAAAAAGAAATTGAAAACATTTTTTGAAGTAACCTCCCCAAGTCCAAGGAAAATTATCTCCCACGAAACTAGTCCCTGATGCCAAAAGATTGGGGACTGCCAACTTACAACTTCTTCCTTTAACCTTATAATACACTTCATTCTAATCATCCAGTCCTGAATTTTGTCATCAACACATTGATATGACCACCAAAGTCACAGATTCAATGTTACCTCGACTGAACTTTGATTTGTACAATGGATCTTCCTACAACCTTAGTCAAGTGATTTTCCCACTCCAACCACACTGGGTCCAGTCTACTGACCCAGTATGTCTCACTGACCTTCAGTTCTATCCTTGCCACATTTAGATTCCACAAACTCTTGTTATAATCACTACTTTGCACTTCTTTTCCATTCCCAATCCACACTTACACTTCCAATTCACCATGCAAGCCTCATGTGGTTAAAAACAACTCTGACTTGTCCCATGACTGTTCTTAGGACTCAGTGCACCTAGAGTGTTTGCCAGTTTCTTTGCATCTTACGGGAGTTGTAGGCTTATGTATCTGTTAACGCAGGCTAATCAAACATAAAAATAAAACTTCACTGTTTAAACCTAAAATCCTAATAAAAGATTTAAGAACAAAACTCAAACAAGTTATTGCTTCTAGAAAAATATTAGAATATGAAAAAATGGAAATGAAGTCTTTGTAAGTAGGGAAGGGGGGAGGGGTGAAGGGAGGGCAGGGGAATGGGGAAAACGTGAGAACCAAGACCTGTCATGTGAAGGTACAAGATCCTTGAAGATGAATGTAACTGTACTGTGTACCTAAAATATACCAATAAACTCAGTGAGAAAAAAAAAGAAAGAAATGGGGCTTTAAAAGACATTTGCCTCATATTGCATATGTTTCTGTTCCACTTAGAAAGAAATTGCAAACAAGCATGCATTCTGCTTTGACAGAAAAGAGGGGCCAGTTAGGAGAGGGCCTTGTATGACAACTAAGGTGTATGCGTTCTGTTCTTAGAAGATTTCCCCCACGGACTTCTTATTGCTTGGCATTCAAGGACAGAAAGAAGCCCCAAAACAGCAATCACTCAGAGGAAGAATGACAAGATGGGGTGGGCAATGACAGGAGCTGAGAGACAGGAGTAGTATCAGACCAAATATTGAGAAACATCTCACGAGGAACATGACTTAATGGACTCCACATGCTCATTTGCTAGCAAGTCTCTGCACAGGAAACCACAGAGCAGTTGAACATCTTGATAAGTCTCATGCAAGTAACAAACTTCCTTACAGCTCCTGAAAGCAATTCTCCAGGACAGGAAGGGGTCCTTTAGCAACTTTCAATGCCGGGAGTTTCTTATCCAGCAAGAAGAATGGTGGGAAGGTAAGATTTTATTCAAAATGTATCTCCAAAGCTACTGTCATCCTTATACTCAATCCATATACACATAACTCAGTATGATTCTCAGAGAGTCATAGGACCTATGAAAGAAAAAAAAAAAAAACCTGAAGTTCCTGAACGTAATTTTGGTGCTGGCGAGCTTAACAATGTGGGATTCCAAGCTGATAGCCAAGACTGATAATCAACCCATCATTTTTTAACATGTTTGCATGCAGCACATAAAGATTACATTCATTGTGAGGAGTTGGTTCATGTACCTAGCACATCTTAATTATTTTTTATTCTCTTTCCTTTCTCTCCCTTCTCCTTTGTTCAATATCTTGATCTCCTTCCCTTTTGCATCTGCCTTCCTATTTCCTATTATCTAGCTTTATTTTGCCCTCAATTTATATCTTGTGTTTCTAGTATGAAAGGAACCATACAAAAGTTAAGCTTGTGTGCCTGATTTATTTCACTTAACATTATGATCTCAAAGTGCATCCATTTTCCAACAAATGACTCAAATTAATCCTTCTTCGTGGCAGAGTAATATTCCGTTGTATTTTTTTCTTTATCCATTCATCTGATGATGAAATATAGCCTACATTCAAGATTTAGCTACTATGGTTTCAGCTTCTATAAGCATGTATATGTACGTATCACTGTCATATGACATCTTTAATTCCTTCAGAAAGATAACTAAAAGGGGAAACTAGAAATGGATTTCTAGTTTTAGTTTTTTTAATGATCTCTATACTGACTTCAATAGTGCTTATACAAGTTTACACTCACACCAACAATCTAAACCATTCCTTTTTCTCAGAGTCTTGGCAAGATTTGTTGTTTAATTTCTTGACGATAGCCATTCTCTCTGACATGAGCTGGAATCTCAGGGTTGTTTTAATTTGCATTTCTCTAATGACCAGAGATGTTGAACTTTTTTGCATATTAATTGGCCATTTGTACTTCTTCTTCTGAGAAATGTCTATTCATTTCAGTTTCCTATTTTTTATTAGGTCTCTTATTTGGTACAGTCTAATTTTTTCAAGTTTTTAAATATAATCTATATATCAGTAATTTATACTAGGAATCAATGCAAATATCTTCCCATTCTGTATGTGATCTTTTCATTTGGTTGGTTCTTTTCTTTGTTGTATAGAACCTTTTGTGTGTGTGTGTGTGTGTGTGTGTGTGTGTGTGTGTGTGTGTGCGTGCGCATGTGTGTGGTACCGGGGATCGAACTCGGGTCCTTGTGCTTGCAAGGCAGACCACTGAACCGCTGAGCTAAATCCCTGGCCCAAGAACTTTTGTTTTTTTTTCAGTGCCTTGCACATGCAAGTTAAGCACAGTGCCACTGAGCTAAATCCCTTGCCCTGTGTAGAACCTTTTAAATTTGAGATGATCCCATTTGTTGATTTCTTGGTGCTATTTCTTGTGCAACTGGGGTTCTGTTCAGAAATCCTTGCTTAACGCCTATGTCCTCAAGAGTTTTACCTATTTTATCTTCAGCAGATTGTGTTACTGTTTTAACATGTAGATCGTTGGTCCATTTTGATTTTAATTTAGTACATGGTGAGAGATATGGGTCTAGATTCAATCTTCTGCATGCAGATAGCCAAATTTCTTGGCACCATTTGTGAAAGACGCTGTCTTTCCTATCATGCGTGTTCCTGTCAAAGATCAGCTGAACGTGCCTGCAGTGTTTTGCTGCCGTCCACTATTCTGTTCCGCTGATCCACAGGTGTGTCTTTGTGCCAGTATAATGTTGTTTTTATCACTGTACTTTTGCAATATAACTTGAAAGCTGGTATTGATGCCTCCTGCTTTGTTTTCATTACCAAGAATTGCTTTGCTTTTCTGGGTTTCTTCAGGAAATAGTAGTATTAGGAATGTTTTCTCTAGTTCTGAGAGAAATGCAATTTTGATTGGTGTTGCATTAACTGTAAATCACTTTCAAAAGTAGGGCCACATTGACAGTATTAGTTCAGCATATTCAGAACAGAAGATCTCATTCCATTTTCTGATGGCCTCTTTGATCTCCTTTTTTCAGAGAACTGTAGTTTTCAATATAGAAGTTTTTCTTTTCCTTGGTTGGTTTAATTCCTAAGTATCCAACTTTTCTCAATCCTATTGTGAGTGATATTGTTTTCCTAATTTCTTCCTCCATGGGTCTGTTACTGGTGCCCAGGAACAGTATTGATTTTTGTGTGTTGATTTGGTATCCTGCAACATTGCTGAATTTGATTATGAAGTCTATGAGTCTTTTGATGGAATTTTTTAGGTTTTCTATGTAATGGATCATGTTATTTGTGAATAAGGATGGTTTGCTTCCTGTTTTCCTTTTATTGTATGTATCCCTTTTATTTCTTTCTCTTGCCTAGTGACTCTGGCTAATGTTTTGAATACTATATTGAACAGTGGTGCTGATTGGACATCCTTGTCTTGTTCCTGACTATATAGAGAAAGCTTTCAACCTTTTCCCATTTAATATAACATTGGCCTAGATTTGTCATGTGACTTTTATCAGATTGAGTTAAGTTCCTCCTATACTGTTTTCTTCAGGATTTTCATATTAATGGATGTTAGCTTTTCTCAAAGGCTTTTCTGCATCTATTGAAAAGATAGTGTGACTTTTGTCCTTGGTTCTGTTTATGTGATGTACTATATCAATTTGAGTATTTTGAACCAAACTTCTATTCCTGAGATGAAGCCTACTTGTTCATGTCATATGATCGTCTTGATGCTTTGCTGCACTCTGTTTGCTGGTTTCTTGTCAGGGATTTTTGCATCTGTGTTCATTAAAGCAATTGGTTTGTGAGTCTCCTTTTTGACTGTGTCTTCGTCTCATTTCTGAATCAAGGTAACGCTAGCTTCCAGCAATGACTTTGGGAGTACTGCTTGCCATTCCATCTCATTTTAGAGTCTGCGGAGTAATGCCATTAGATCTTCCTTGAAGTTCTCCTAAATTCGTTGGTGAATTCATCAAGTCCTGAGCTTTTTATATTTGGTAGCTTTTTATTATGACTCCAGTTTCATTACCTGATATTCAGGGATTTTATATCTTCTCGGTCCCGTTTTCATAATTCATATTTACCTAAAAATCTATCCATTTCTTCTCAATTGTCTAATTTACTGGAATACACATTTTCAAAGTAGTTACTAATAATCTGGATTTCAGCCTTGTCCATTGTGATTCCACCGTTTTCATTTCTTTTTATATTGATGTGGATCTTTTCTTTCCCTTAAGATTGGCTAAGGATTTGTCTATTTTGTTTATCCTTTCAAACAACCGGCTCTTTGATTTGTCAATTTATTCATTCGTATTGTGGGATGTTTTTGTTTTTCTTTTGTCTCAGTTCATTCATTTCTGCCCTGATCTTTATCATTTTCTTCTTTGTACTAGCTTTGGAATTGGATTGTTCTTGTTTTTCTAGGACCTTGAGCCGCATTGTTAGATTATTTTCGTGGGCTTGCTGTTTTTTCCAATGTGGGTATCCACAGCTATAAGCTTCCTTCTTAGGAATGCTGTTCTTATGTCTCATACATTCTGGTATGCTGTATTGGCATTATTCTTTGATTCTAAGAACTATTTCATTTATTCCTTGATTTCTTCTGTGTCTCATTGATTATTCAAGAGTGCATGGCTTAATTTTCATGTATATTAAATCCATTTGTTTGAAGGTTTGGCTCAACTCTAATATTTTTTGTTGATATTTTGTCTAGTTGATTTGTCTATTTTTGGCACTGCGGTATTGATGTCCCCATTACAATTGTGTAGACTTTTTATCCAGTTTTTTATGTCCAGTAGTGTTTGGTTTAAGAAGTGGGGCGTGCCAGTTTTCAAAGCATACAGGTTTATGTATGCTCTTCCTGTTTATGTTGTCTCTACCTGTTGAATTGTTCCTTTAACCAATATGGAGTGACCTTCTTTGCCCCTTTTGATTAGTCTTTGCTTGAAGCACACTTTGAAAATAGGAGAGCCACTCCAGCTTGTTTTTAGGTTCCTGTTTCAGGGAATATTTTTGTCCGCTATTTCATTTTTAGTATGAGTTTCTGTTTGATTAAATGTTTCTTTTTTATTAAATGTATATTGTTGGATTTTATTTCTTTATTTATTCCACCACTCTGTATCTTCTGATTGGGGAATTAAGACTATTCACATTGAGAGTTATCAGGGCTGGGGGTTTGGCTCAGTGGTTCTGCTGCCTGCCTTGAAAGTGCAAGGACCTGAGTTCAACCCCCGGTACCAAAACACACACACACACAC
>NW_022900928.1:11585677-11589492 GCF_012274545.1 Fukomys damarensis
CATTTGAACATTTTCTTCCTGCTTCACAATATCTACTATACATTTGATCCTTATTCATACTTTGTTTCTTACACACCAGAGAAAAATGGGGTATTTACATGTACATCTGATCATTTCATTTAAGAATATGGTCTCAAGGTGCATCCATTTACCTAGAAAAGTCTCAAGATTATCCTTCTTTATGTCTGAATACTATTCCATTGTATTAAACAAAAAACCTACATCTTCTTTATCCATTCATTGGCATCCATTGATGAGCATTTCGGCTGATTCCAAGATCTAGCTATTATAAACCTTGCTACTATAGATATGGATGTGTATACATCACTGTGGTGTGATGCTTTTAATTCTTTTGGGAAGATTCCAAGAACAGAAGTGGCTGGGTCTTATGAAACCTCTAGTTTTAGTTTTTTTGAGGAATTTCCATACTGATTTCCACAGTGGTTGTACCAGTCTGCACTCTGCCAACAGTGGAGAAGGGTTCCTTTCCCGCATAGTCCTGCCAACATTTGTTACTGATTTCGTGATAATAGCAGAAAGAGAAAAGAAGGAACAAAAAAGAAACAAAGCTTTTGTAAAGAAAGAAGGAAAGAGGGTGAAAGGAGGGGAGAGGAATGGGGAAAAAAAGAATCAAGATGTATCACATACAGGTGCAAATACCCTAAGATGAACATGATCATTATGTATATCTAAAATGTACCAATAAACGTTTGAAAAGATTATACTGTATAGAAATATTAACAAGTTTACAAAGTGACATTTGTAGAGGAAAGCTTACTGAAGCACAACATTTAATAAGTCAAATTTAGAAATCATACAAATACTTTTCAGTAGATTTCAGATAGATAAATAAGACATTTGATTTAAAAGACAAAGCTAAAATATACAGTTCAGTGAATAAAAATGTTATCAGGTAACACATATAACCTGATGTTATTTATGAAAGTGAAAGAACAAAACTTTCTTTATATAAATGATTATAAAATAAAATCTATAAAGACTGAGTGCCCAAACTGCATTTCAGAACTCATTCATTTATCACAAAGTGGAAAAAATGCAATTAAACCCAAATACTGAGGATTTAAGTTAGAAAGAATAACTCATACATTACATCTTTTATCTTAAAAGAAAAACAATAACACATGTGCCATAGGTTCACCACTACTACTATAACACCAATTAGAAGGGGTCTTTTCTGGGGAAGAAATGGGCTTTATGAAAAAAGAATAAAACAATTATATGGGAAATCTCTGTTGACAAAACTTTGGAGCTTGTTATAGCTAAATTTAGCTGGGAGTTGTGTGTTTATATATGATACATAACTGCGGTCTCATTGAATGAGGGGATTTTGAATTGAGATGCAAAGTTTTAACAGATGTTATACAAAAACATCAGTGGCATAGGAACCACATATGAAGGCTCCAGGGTATATCATGGATTTGGAGAGCAGGATGAAAATATGGCTGAGGCATCAAAATCAATGGAGAGAATAAGGTAGAATGAAGATAGTGAAATTGCACTGTTTATCATATTGTTTATTTGTATATTTCTGAAACATGTTATACGAAAGTTAGAAAAATGTATTACTTCTTCATTGTTGCATGTTTTCATATCAGTGTGTGCTGCTTGGAAGTGTAGCAGCCTTCTTGAGACTATGAATAGATGTCATTGAAGATAAAGGTGGCCTGCTTAGATTATATTCTTCTAATCTTAGAGATTTTTGACATAATTGAGTGTCTGAACTTTTTCTACATAACAGCATTATTCAGATAAATTCACGTGTCACAATCTTGTTAGACCGTGGACTTTACCTCCTGAACTATCCAAGTTACAAGACTTTTGAGGAAGTTACTGGCAGAAGATTCAGTCAATGACAAATGTTAGTAATGGGGAGTTGTATCAAGTTCTGTCTTGAACCTTTCACTGTTATATCAGGGATGAGGAGAGATGTGACGTTTATTCTGTGTTGATAAAGTACAATTCTCTCTCTCTCTCTCTCTCTCTCTCTCTCTCTTCCTGTTTCTTATCTTTCTCTCCCTCCCTCTCTCATATGGAGAGATGGCAGTATCAGACTCTGGGGAAATAATTGCTCTAGAACCACCTGGCACTGACTGTATTTTAGTTCTTTCTGAGGATTCAGCAAATTCACAAAGTAAAAAAGGCAATAATTTTCTGGTCAAGAAAATTGCTGAAGTAAAGCCACATGTCCTTTCTATATCAACAGAGCCATCCTTACAGAAATGCTGACCCTCGATGCATGAAACTCTTTCTTTCTGAGTCGATGCTTATATTTTTGTTGCTCTTAAATTCTTCTCTCTCTCTCTGTGTGTGTGTGTGAAGTTGTAGGCTGCTAATAATTCAAGACAGAGTAACTTCAGGATTGTCTTTTAGGAATAAATTATGATTTTTATTGAAGATTTGCTTTTTCTCTGCACATTTTTTGGATGGAAAAGAAAATATAAAATGAGACCTTTCAAGATGTGATAGGGAAAAAATGTGACACAGTTCTGCCTCATTCTATGAACCTATGAATCTAAGCAATCTGGGGGTTAAGTGCACATATTTTGAGCAAGCAAGCAAAGCAGTGAAACTTTAGAATTGTGTAAGAATAGTTAATACAGGGAAAGACTGAAGCTGCCATAAAGAAAGTCTCAGCTGGCTTCAGCTATCGCTAGTTCTGTTTCCTGAAGCTGCCTTCAGCAGAGAGCCAATGGCATCTAGGCCTGATGCTGTCTCTACCCTGCCATTCTTTGGGCTCACTAAATGCCCAGGGAAAAATGGGACTGAATTCTTACGTTCAACCAAGATAAACTTGTAGTTTTTTTAAAAAAAGATTTTAAGGAAAAGAAAAGAAAAAAACTAAAAGAAGTGAAAACTAATCCCCCCTCTAAAGAAACACAAAAATGTAAAACCATGGAAGAAGAGTCCAGGGGATAGAACTAGATTTATTGTTTGCAATGTGCTATAGATTGACTTGGTGGTGGAACCCACCAAAACACAACACTTATTTCTCTTACCTACAGCACCTACACTTATCTCAGATTCTGCCCTGGAATATGGAGAAGGCTCCCGAGTCCATCTGCTTTCAAATTCACATGACTTGACTGGTAGATATAATCATCCTTGGAACTTGTATGTTACATGGAGCCTTTGTTGCACTTAAATCCCACATCCACTATATTTTGTGTGATTTTTCTAGGTAGTAATTTCATCAACTGTCATAGACAAATTCTAAAACCCATTATATAAGGTTACAAGCGTTATTAATGTCATCTTCATAAGTCTTATATAGAATCTGGCACAATGCAGATTTCAGAAGAATGGTAAATATTTTGATTAGCGTGGCTAATTGGCAATACGTATCTCCCTGATTTTTGCACTTATTAGAGTGTTCTAAGATTTAGGTCCTAGTTTTCAAGTAAAAGATATCTGGCAAATTCTTATTACCAATATCCAAGTATCTGCATTTCCTATTATTTTAGGTAATCTGGGAGATAACTGTGAAGTTCCTTCTACAAAACAAGGTATATGGTGAGCATTTAATTGTTTCCTTTTCAGACGGCAGTGCTCACTGTTCCCTCCTCAGAGATTCTGGAGCACCCACAATAGTAACAGGATGGTCTTTTGCTTTTATGAGGACTTGGATGCTTATTAGAATTAGAAAAGCAAATGAACATGTAAAGCATCAAATTATACTTAAATTGTGCTTCCCTCTCCCTGATTTCATTGTCCAATAGTGCCTTGTCTAATCCACATTCACATTTCACTTCTCTGGTTCAACAGGCATTAACTATTAAATACTGAGTTTTGTAATA
>NW_022900928.1:11592514-11594959 GCF_012274545.1 Fukomys damarensis
GCTCAGGGCACAGGAAACATTTCTCCACATCTGGCAGGACCTGACAAAATCTGTGCAATTGGATTAACAAAGCAGTGCAACAGCGTCCTGTCAGTGAGGGCAGAGACATGGGACATCGTTATGCAAAACAATTCATTAGCATAGCTGACCCTGTACTGGGACCTAAGCTGCACGTCTGTGTGGCACAGCTCCCTGAAGATGGATGGACAAACAACTGTAGCACTGTGGGAGCAATTGCTAAGAATTAGAAAGTTCCTGGCGGGAGTGATAATTTTGTTTGGTTTTTACATATATCAGTGCTCTCTTTTGATATTAGCTCTCTTCTCTTTGAACAGTCAAGAATATACCTGCTTTCCTCAGCACGGCCTCTCTGTTAAAGTCGGTTCTCCTCATTCAGCAGTTGTTTAAAGTCATTCATAGATAGTACCCCAAGGGCCCACTTTCTTGCATCTACTGTAGGCCACTGTGCCTGACCACAAGTATCTTTTCAGCATTGCATATTGAAATATCCTACAAGGCCTTCAGAGTCAGAGTTTCAGTCATAATGTACCTCTGCTGCCTAATAACAGGAAGGTCTTTCTCAGTTTGCTAAATCCTTCTAAATTTTAGTTTCTTCACCCTAAAAATGGCAGTTACAAGGAGAGGGAGTGGTAACCCCTGCTTCATCTGACTACCTTCACAGAATTCAAATGCAGTGGATTTCTATGTGCATTCTGAGCCTGTTTCCCCAGATCTAGAAACCTTAGACTTGGGCAGAAGAAGAACACCCAAAGTTCTTCTGAGATACTAGAAAGCTACTCTCCAATCTATACTTTTCAGAGGGTGCTTGCCTACTCATTCTTTTGGTCATATTCCTTGAGTACCTAGTTTTCTTAGGAGCAACAGTTGCATTGGTGAAAGAAGAACCAACAGACCATGCACACAGCAAGCTTTACTTTGATCAGTGCCATAGTAATAAAAATTAGTATCTTCAAAAAAAAAAAAAAAGTCAGTGTTGCAGGCGAGGCTCCCGCAGTAGCACATTCTGAGGTAGAAGTGTATGTGGAAAGTTTGTTAACAATTGCTCTTGAGGTCTAATGAACAGATGAAAGGAAGCAGGATTAGATAGAAGAAAAGTTCGGCTATGATATAAACTCAATACAATTTTTAGTTAATCCCACTTGTAAAATGTCTGGAATTGCCATTGCGAGTTCCACACACACTGGCAGTGGGAGGCAGGCATATATCCTCACACTGAACAGTCCTGGTGTGGGCAGCCTCTGAGAAGGGGTGTACCTTCACAGATGCAACTCTGCTCACCAGGACAATTTGGGACAATAAGGACAAAAGCTAGTAAGTGATAGGTTTTTTTTTCCTTAGTACAAATGTTTCTCCTTTGAAACTGTCTAGATCTTTGAACCTATCATTTATTTTTACTTAAATGTTTTCTATTTCATAGACATTACCTCATATGCCCTCAGAATATTTTGTGAAGTAGAAGGCAATATTTTCCTAATTTTAAAGAAAAAGAAGTGAAATTTTTCAAACTGTTCCTAATCACTCCTTGTGTGTGTGTGTGTGTGTTATATTATAGTGTGTGTGTGTGTGTGTGTGTGTTATATTATCTCTGTGGGACTTAGCTTCTTGTTCAATAAAATCAGAGTGTAAATAGTTTTATTGCCTAATGTTCCATCCCAACTTGAATATCTTTGATTGTCTAACTTGCACAGATTTATGTATCTGCTGAGTGGAGCAAAATGTTTTCCCTTTGAAATAGAATTATTTGTGCTCTAAAAGTGGAATTAATGGAGCACACTTGACAGAATTCTATGCCTGAGTTTTTATGCCAAGGGTTGCACAAGCCTTTTACTAGGGTATGCATGCTGTTCTCCACATTCAGTTTGCTCTGATACTGAAAAAACAAAAGTCATGACATTTACCTCAAATATTGGTTATTCTCAAGTTGAATCTTGTCTTCTGGATATTCCAGCTTTACTCTCTCTAACTGAGAAGGTTTGCAGAACCACTCTGCACCTCTGGGTATACTCCTTTTCTCTATTCATGAAACTGACATTTAGCCTACAGTTTTTTTTGGAATTTCAGCCAGCATTTAGTACCCATACCCAGGGACTGGAGCTGACCCAAGTTGGACCTCATCAGCACTCAACATCTGGGTTCAAGGTGGGTGAGAAAAGAGGCAAGATACACTGAAAAGGGTATTGTGAAAGGAGATCAGTGAAGCAGAAAATAAAGGCTTTACCGGGTTGTTTGGCCCCAATTCCACACAATTACAAGTTCTTTGTTATAACAGTGTGAGTCCTCCTGTTACATGTAAGTGTGCCATTTCTAGTACTATAGTTCTGGTGTTTGGAGAAAATTGGCTGTGCTGTGCATAAATTTTGCTGAATGGAAAAATATCATAGCACCACCAAATTTAAGGAGAAAATGCTGTTAGCTGATGAGCAT
>NW_022900928.1:11595835-11609364 GCF_012274545.1 Fukomys damarensis
GGAACTAGCAGATAGAATCAACAACTGGGATCTCATCTTACTAAAAAGCTTCTGTACTTCAAAAGAAACCATCAGCAGAACTAAGAGACAATCTACAATGTGGGAAAAAATTTTTACCAGCTGTTCCTCAGACAAAGGACTATTATCAAGGATATATAAAGAACTCAAAGCAATCAGCTCCCCCAAATATAAAGACCTGATTAAAAAATGGGCATCTGAAATGAACAGACATTTCTCAGATGAAGAAGTAAAAAGCAGCAAGTAAATATATGAAAAAATGTTCCACATCACTGATCATTTGAGAGATGCAGATGAAAACAACACTGAGATTCCACCTCACCCCACAAAGAATGGCTGCTATCAAGAAATCACACAATAACAAATCCTGGCAGGGTTGTGGGGAGAAAGGAACCCTTCTCCATTGTTGGTGGGAGTGCAGACTGGTGCAACCACTATGGAAATCAATATGGAGATACCTCAAAGAGCTTGGACTGGAGGTTCCATTTGACCCAGCCATCCCTCTGCTGGGTATCTTTCCAAAAGAACTACAAGAATCACATCACAGAGAAATATGTGCACCCATGTTTATAGCGGCACAGTTTGTAATAGCTAATTCTTGGAAACAGCCCATTTGCCCATCCGTTGGAAACTGGATAAAGAAGATGTGGTTTTTCTATAAAATGGAATACTACTCAGCCATAAAGAACGAGAAAATAGATTCATTCATACGAAAATGGATACATATTGAAGATATACTCCTAAGTGAAATAAATAAGTCACACATGTGTAAATACTGAATAGTTTTCCTGGTGTGAATAATCTGCAATAATACATAAGATCCTAATAAGATTACTGACATTTAGAAATGGGAAGAAAGGAGCTAAAGGTGTAGGGAAGGTGGGATGTGTAGGGGAAAAAGCAAGTCACAGAAATTTTTTGGTTTTCTACTACATGTAAAAGTTACATTTCCACAGCACTATCAGCAGTTCAGTGTGTAATAAGCAGCATTGACACACACACACACACACACACACACACACACATACACACGTATATCTTAGTTTTAAATACTTTATTTCTAAAACATGCTCATGATGATCTGAGTCTTTAGCAAGTCACGATCTTATTTCTGGTAGATCAGCTCACCCCATGGTGATGGCCAATCACTGATTAGGATGGTGCTCTCTGATGACTGAGCTGACTGGCAATTCCAGGAAACAAGACAACTGAAGCAGGCCACATAGATCGACTCTTCCTTTCCAAACTATTTCTCGGCAGTATGTGGTGGCATTTGATAGCATTTTATTCACAACAGAATTTTTTCAAAGAAAATCCTAAGATCTGATTGCTTCACTCCTGAATTAGACCAAATATTTAAAGAACCAATACCAAGTCTCTGTCAACTTTTCCAAAAACAAGGAGAGGAAGAATATCTTCAATGTCTTTTTACAGGGCCCAAGTTACTCTAACACTGAAGCCAGACAAAGACATCGCAAGAAAAGAAAGCTATCGGCTAATATTTTTGATGAACATAGGTACAAAAATCTTTTTTTTTTAATCCACAAAAATCTTGAACAACCACCGAACCAAATTGAACACTATTCACCATTACCAAGTGGAGTCCATCCCAACGATGCAAGTACAGTTGGACATTCACAAATCAATAAACAGGATACAAAATGAAGAACAAATTCATTAACAAAATGAAGAACAAAAATATATAGTCACCTCACTAGATGCATAAAAATCACTAGACAAATTCAATATCCTTTCCTAGTAAAATCTCTCAAATTATATATGAAAAGAATACACTGTAACACAAAAGGCTATGTGTAATAAGCCTACTGCTAACATAACAACTGTGAAAAATTGGAACCATTTTCTCTAAAATCATGGAAAAGACAAGAATGCCCACTCTTACCATTTAGAGTCAACATAATAGTGGAAGTCCTTGTCAGAGCAATAAAGCCAGAAGAAATTTTTTAGAAAGGCATCCAAACTGGAAAGAAGGTAGTAAAAGTGCTACTGTTTGCAGGCTGATGACGTGATCATGTATGGAGACAACTCTACAAGTTCCATCAAAAAGCTGATGGAAGGGCTGGGGATTTCACTCAATGGTTCTACCACCCTACCTCACAAGCACAAGGTCCTGAGCTGAATCCCCTGTATCAAAAGAAAAAAAGCTGGTAGAGTTGAATTTCAAAATTCAGTAAACTTGTAATATTTACAATATCCTTACACTTATTCAGATCTTATGTTATTCAGTCATCCTCAGTACTATTCAAGAGAAGGAATTCAGATTTTTTCCTCTTATTTCTTTTAATAGCCTATTTAATACATAACAGTATATAATTGATTGTTGATAAAGATAACAAGCAGCCGCCTGTTGAAATGATCTTGGCTGTGATGGTTCTTCAGCTGAAATCTAGAGGCCCAGGAGTACCATTCATCCCCTGGCGTCCTCTCTGCTCCACTCCCAATCCACTTGATCCTCAGCCCCTCTTCCTCCGCAGCCATGTTAAGATCAGTAATGACTTTGTGTTGCTAAAGGCCAATTTCTCAGCTGCTCTGCAGCTAGTGACACTACCCACTGACCAATAAACCCATCGCTTGAGATTGTGGAACACCACACTTTCCCAGTCTTCTGCTCCCCAGCATCTGCTCCACTTCGTGTTTAACTCACTAATTTGACAGGCTCCGTTTGTTTATATTAAATTCCCATATGCATCTTGTCTAATTCTGAGACTTTGAAGCCACTGATTAGTTTATGTGTTGTTTGCTGCATCCAGTGCTTCCACCAAACTTCTAACCAATAAGACCACTTCACATCTCTTCTTTGTTCAGTCTCTATCTACTTTCTGTAGGAAATCCTGCAGCCCTTGGGGGATAATCTCCAAAGTGGCCAGAGCTTAATTTTGATAACAATGAAACATCAATTTCTAAGACGGTGTGTGGTAGCGCAAGCCTATAATCCCAGCACTCAGGAGGCTGAGGCAGGAGGATCGCTTCGAGTTCGAGACCAGCCTGGGATACATAGTGAGTTCCAGTTCAGTACATCGTGAGACCCTGTCTCAAAAAAAAGAAAAAAGAAAGAAATGAATGTCTCAAAAAATGTCTAAGGCACAGTAGCTCTAATTTAGTTTGCTAGGACTCTTCCAAATTGCTTCTCCAAGTTCCCGGAAAGATACCTTCATCCTGGTGAACCTACCTGGCTCCTGATTGCATCAGGATCCAGCCTGGGGGAAGAGAAGAAGGAGAGATTATGCCCTTCTGTTAATCCCCTCACTCAGAAATTGCTTACCTTGATTCCGCTTATCTCTCAATGGTCAGCTAAACACAGGGTGCTATCACGGTAACAGAAGAAGGGGACATGAGGTTTTATCTTATTTTAATCTCCTGGAAATTTTACATGATGGAAAGGGAGAATGGATATTGGAGAAAGCTAGCAGCTGTCTAGCCTCTTACTGTCTCTCAGATTCTGTGTTCATGGGAAAATATTTTGAAAGTCCCTCAGAAGTAATGACTGACATGGTAGAGAACAGGGGTAAAGCTTTGGAAAGGGCTCCAGGAGATTGGGGCAGGTGTGCAATGCCCCTTCACGGTGTAATCTCAGGTAAATCCCTTTGTCTGTTCTAAACCTACGTGTGTTAAGTAAGGGTGGTCTTTAAAGAACACAGGGTACATTTACAAGCAAACCAGGCAAGACATCCCTAACAAAGCTTCTGGTTTGATGAAGAAAAATACATCAAACCCAAAAAACACACACACAGTTATGCTTCCGTGGTGGAAATAACAGGCTGTTCTGGTTTTTTCTGGCCGATCAAAGTTGTAGCATTCGTAGCTCTTGCACATGGTAGATGCTATGTGTCCCAAAAGCTGCTGGTCCTCTCTCTACTTGGAGGCCTCTGCCTCTGTGAGACTTCTGGATCCTGAGGCCAAGGCTGTTTCTGGATTCTTACTTCTGATCCTGATTTTCACTCACCTCTCTTTTGCTCCCTGTTTGGTCAGCTTCTCTTCCTCTGTTTCTGGAATTTGCTTATGCTGTTTGGGACATAAGTTGGGAATTACTCTTCTGCGTTTCCCTCATCCAAATGTAACTACACAGAGCAGTGGTGCATGCAAAGGACAGGTCACAAGAGCGAACTTGAGACAGCACAGCTAGCACAGCTGGGTTCACATCTACGCTGTATGAGGCCACACAGGCTAGTTGCTGATTGTGTTTGTGCTACCATTCCATCCTTTGAAAAAAATGGAGTGGTACTAATTTTTGCCTCTTGGCTATTCAGGGATTTAAAGAGGCAATGCCTCATGCACTCGCAGTAGTTGCTGTTCATTATTCACTCCAGGAGGAGCTACTCTTCTTTTGCCACTGCAAAGCTGCATGAGTAACTCTCCTCAGATGCCAAGCCCTTTATTCTTTTTTACTGGTCCTCACAGATACCTCACATAAAAGCTCTATTCAGCAAAACAAACTCTGCTACAAATCTTCTGGAAGAGAAAATGAGATCAATGTTTTGACTCAGTAGTCATCCGTCAATATTCCCATATTGATACCTCTTTCCGCTGGCATTCAGGCCTCACTGTTATCTGTTGCATTCTTCTCAATGTTGCGGAGCAATTCTGCTCCAATACAAACCCCACCCATGCACTGTGTACCAAAATTCTTCTAAGACCTCACCAACACAATATCCAAAGGAGCAATAGTGGTCCACCTTATTTGTTTGGACACTCGTTCATAATTCTTCTAAACACACCCAGAGTGATCCTCCAAAAGGATGTTGATGAATGAAGGCTCTTTCATCTCAATAGATGTGCTAACTCTGTTTATTGCATTTTCTTTCAGCACTAATATTCAGTCCTGATAAACCCCTCCTTCACCCTCTGAGCAAGTATGAACACAAAGTGTGCAGCTGTAACAAAGCTAGATATCACGAGTAGAAACAAACAGTGCATCCGTCCCCAGCGGCTAACACGTTAGCACATTTCTCATTCACCCAACCCAGCCGTCCTCACACTTGCCCTAGCAAGGGCTCACATATCATTCGTACCCCTAAAACAAGATATTCTTTCTCCTCCTTAGGAATAGCCTGAGTCACGGAAGTGTCACGATCGCCTTTGTCTTTCTGAATTCCAGCACCTGAGAGAAATTTTCTGGCCAGGCCCAAGTAGTGCTTGGGTCCCTAGCCCAGGCAAGTTGACTGGGGATGCTGGGGCCATAGAATATTTCCCTGTCAATAAAGGATCCGTGCTGCACTGCAGAGACTCCAGGCTTCACAGTAAGCAAGAAATGAGTTTGTATCCAGGTGGCAGGACTTCCTAGATTTTAATATTAGTCAGCCTTGCCCCTCCCCCAAGGTGCCATGCATGACCCTCACTCTCCCATAGCGGGGTGGTCTGATAATCGGGGATCGTGCAGCACGTGCTCACGTCTTGTCTGTGTTCCCAGGGTCACCAGTAGAGGGCTTCTGAGCATGGACTCAAATACATCAGCTTGGGTGACAGAAGTCACAACAAGGAAAGGAAAGGGGGAAACTGCTCCTGGAGCTTTCAACGAAAAGGACCTGACGCCGAACCTGGTGATCCTCATCTCTGGCATGGTTGGGCTCGCAGGAAATTCGGTCGTGCTCTGGCTCCTGGGTTTCCGCATGCGCAGGAACGCCTTCTCCGTCTACATCCTCAACCTGGCTGCAGCAGATCTCCTCTTCCTCTGCTGCCACCTTATAGATTCCCTGCTGGTAGTCCTCACGTACTTCCATTCCCACGTTTTCTTCCTCCCCTGCTATAAGACCGTCATGATGATTCCCTACATCACAGGCCTGAGCATGCTGAGTGCCATCAGCACCGAGCGCTGCCTGTCTGTCCTCTGTCCCATCTGGTACCGCTTCCGCCGCCCCAAACACACCTCAGTCACCGTGTGTGTCCTGCTCTGGGCCATGTCTCTGCTGATGTGCATTCTGAACAAGTCTTATTGCGGTTTGATGGATCCCAAGGAAAAGACCGCCGAGTGTCTGAGAGCTAATTTTTCCACGGCTGCGTGCCTGGGTGTTTTAGTCCTGATCCTCTCTGGGTCCAGCCTGGCCATACTGCTCAGATTCGTGCGTGGCGGCAGCAGGCAGGTGCGGCTGACCAGACTGTATGTGGCCATCCTGCTCAACGTGCTGGTCTTCCTCCTCTGTGGCTTGCCCTTGGGCGTCTACTGGTTCGTGTTAATCTGGATTCAGGATAATTTTAGTGATAATTTGCAATATGGGCTTTACCTGACCTCGGTTGTCCTGTCCTCCGTGAACAGCTGTGCCAACCCCATTATTTACTTCTTTGTTGGTGCCTTCAGGCATCAGCTGGGGAGGCAGACGCTGAAGCTACTTCTGCAGAGGGCTCTGCAGGACACCCCTGAGGAGGATGAGCGTGGAAGCCGAGCTCCTCAGGGAACCGTGGAGATGTCAGTGAGCAGGGAGGAGCAGTGATGAAGAGCCTGTGCCCCGGTCCAGATGTGGCTCTAGGAACACTGCCAGCCACTCTTGACAGTTGTTTGCTCTTCTCCCAGCCTCGCTCCTCTGAAATGCTTTGATGACTCCTCATGATCTTCAAAAACACATTTTTCTAGTTTTCTTGACCAAAAAAGCATTAGTCTGAAAATAGACCATTTCCATCCTTCTTGATATTAACAATAAACTTTTCATGTGAACATTCTCTGGATCAAATGGTATCTCATTGCAATGGTTCTTGCCGTAGAAAGAATCCTTGTCCAAAACCATAGAACTTCGTGCTTGTGATTCATTCCTATCTGGAAATAAAGAAAATGGAGATGTCAGGTGGTCTGTCATGAAACATCCTCATGGGACGCCATCCTCAGCAAAAATTTTACATTGATGAAATCATGACTCATTTTGCTGCATCTTGTCACAGCCCACAGTCTGTATTCTGACATCAAACCAATATACAATTCCTGAAAATGTTTTTCAGGGACAATCCCTCCAAGAACTTAGCCTGCATTGTGCCACTAGCTTGTGGGCCAACGGAGAAATCCTTTGCCTCCAGCCACTTCACCTCAGCAGCCAGGAATCTTGAGATAACTAGGGATGCAGTGAGTATCAGGATGGAAGGGACACTTGACCTGGAGTCAAGCAACCTGTGTCCTCAGGCTGACTCCCTGACCACATTTGATCATTTGCCTCTCCAGGACAACTTGAGTGGGCAACCAGATTACAGAATTGCATCAGTCTGATGTATTCATAGGAAGTCTGGAATCTTTTCAGGGTGAGGCTGTAGAATTTGACTCTACCATAGCCATGAGCTATTCAGTTCTTAACTATCATGCTGATTAGAAAACTCTAGTTCGAATCTCTGCATTGTAACTATCATCACAATGAATAATCTTTGTGCTTATTTGGCAGCCACCTTGAATTTAGAAAGGATGCTGCAATGCTCTTTCTATATGTTGGTATGATTATATATTGGGTACCAATCAATGCTTATATAAAAATAGATATGATTTAGTTTCTGTGCCTTGGGAACTTATAGTAACATGTGGAAGAAGAGATATCCTTACATATAAGTATCACATTGATCCAGTTGGCTTTGGCTCCTTCCATGATACAACACAGAGAAGTAGGGAAGAGATAGGGAAAAGACTTGATTAGTAAGCCTACATCGGGAGGTAAATAAGTCAGGGAGGGCTTCCTGAAATACTGGAAATTTAAATTGATGACCCTACAGTTTTATTAATCACACCTATTTTTGTGTGTGTGTGGTTTACATGTAAAGACAAATACAATTCAAAGAATCATTGTTAATAAAGAGTTAAGGTTCAGGCCAGGGATTTAGCTCAGTGGTTCTGCCGCCTGCCTAGAAAGCACAAGGACCCAAGTTTGATACCCGGTACCAAAAAAAAAAATCTATATAAATTTTTATCTGGGTGAGGTGGCTTATGCCTGCAATCCCAGCACTCAGAAGGCTGAGGTAGGAGGATCACAGTAAGTTCCAGACCAGCCTGGGCTACACAGTGAATTCCAGGGCAGTCTGAACTACATTTAAAAAAAAAGAAAAAGAGTTAAGATTCTTTAGGCAATAGTTATGAGACCAAAATGTTTCATTCTCTGTGCCCCCTCCCCACATATTTGATCATGGTAACAAGATCCCTCTTAAGAAGCAAGGGTGCTGTGAGTAATAAGCAATGCTCCTCATTGCCTTGAAGTGGTAGGGATTGGCTTAAGGCCTGAAAAATTAGTTGAAGTCAACTTCAAATGCCGACAAATCAGAAAGATCCATGGTAAGCCAAAAGAGCAGTGTGTTGCTATCCTGATCCTCTTTCCAGGAATATCTCCAGCTCTACTTAGCCAGAAGCTTCAAGCAAAAGCAGCAGAGAATTTTAAAAGGAGAAGTTTGAGAAGTAATGGGGAGAGAGAGAAGCAGTGAAAGACATCCACTTGTCAACTGCACATTTTTTTGTTATTTGGTTTTGGTTTGGTTTTGGAGTTTGACGTGGTTTTGGGGGTGTGGATGTTTGTTCATTTGTTTGTTGGTTGGTTTACTTGTTTTGCCTGCAAAAAGCCCAAGCAGAGAGCAGAGGAGATAGTTTATCTTCAAAGTAAATTGATCATTTTTTAAAAATCAACTTTTTACTTTCTTATAGCCTTGATATGAATGATGGCTTAAGACTTGGTAGTTACCAGAATTCTCATATTTGAAGTATGCCTGTCATGCCACCTGCACCTAAATGTGGTTTCTGAACAGTGCAGACTTACACAGCACTTTGACCTGAGATATGACTCCAGCTCTATAGTGTCTTGAGATTCAGATTAGACTTTTGTTATGCATGTGACAGAACAATGCATCTCAACTTGAGAAGTTCTAATGATACAGTGGGAGAAGAGATGCAGGTTTCAGCCTTTAATTCCTTCTGTAAATGTTTATTTATTTTAAAGAGCTATTGGAAGAAAATATAACAAAAAATGTATATTTGCTTAATTATAATGGAGAGTGTGAGTGAATGCTTACGATATTTTCTTCTAGACAAGTTCCTGGGTTATAAACTTCTCTGTAGCACACCCAGTTTCCTCATTCGTGTCAAATTCAATGTCTATGTCCTTCCAACAAACTGACCTTTTTCAGTTATTTTAAATACTTTATTATGAATTAACTGAGGTTTTTTTTTATTTTCCGTAGGTTTGACATTTAATTACAAAACAAATATGAATGTCCTGATTAACAACAACAACAAAAAAATTGTGGTTTAAAGAAATGGTTATTCCCAAATTTCTATTCACATTTACACAGTCTTAAGCCTTCCTTTTATCACTGTTTACATACAAAAACCTTCATTTGTTCAGAAAAAAAATTTATCTAGCTAGCTACATGGAGTCCACCAATGAAAAGTAACATGGTGTCCTGCTCTTGTTTCAAAAAGGGTTTTATTGGAAAACAGCTGCAAAGGCATGCAGCCCCCAGCCAGTGGCCAGCCCCGAAAGCATTGGTAAATGCAAGCTGCCCAGCCAGGAACCTACACAGACTCCAGTGACTCAGGTGCACAGCCCCCCAGTCAAGGCCCTCGTGGACAAGAGCTACACAGGAAGGAAGGACCCAGCCAGAATCCTACCCAGACAACAGAGCAGTGCAGGGATCCAGAAGGCCATCATTCTGAACCCAGTAATTAACATAGGGGTGAGCAGCAGAGAGAAAACCTCTCTGAGGCTTGCTGAGAATTGAAGACCACTGGGGAGGCAAAGAGTCACCTCAACAAAAGCGCAGCAGACTTCCTCTGTGGAAATGAGAAAACACATAAACAAAACTCAAAACCAGATTACCAGATAATCTAATGCAACCCCAAGGGGCAATCAGAAGGAACAATCTGATACTCAGCCACCTAGATTCCCTGAACTGGCAACAAAAGAGAATCTGCAAAAAAATGAAATTAGAAATAATTTCTCAAGTAATAACAGAGATAGTGTCCATAGTACAAGACACGATTAATAACTCTAGAGCAGACACAGATTTAAAAAAACAGAGAAGCTGAGGAATGTGATGGAATCCCAACATAGGAAACAAATGGCATCTGTAAAACAGATGCAAATATCTTTCCAAGAGATTAAGAATGCCACTAAAAGTTTATGTAGCAAAATGAGCCAATGAGAGCACCGAATACCAGATATAGAAGACAGGTTTGCAATCAGTTACCTGGAAAAGAAAATTTTCTTTAAAATAGTAAGAGAACATAAGAAATCATTTCAGCAGCTGCTACACGATGCAAAGAAGAATAACATAAGACTGATTGGAGTAAATGAACAAACGGGAGATAGTGAAAATGACATTTTTTTAAAAAACTGTTCACAGAAGTAATGGCAGAAAACTTGCCAAGCAGGGGAAAAGAACTTGACATACAGATAAGTAAGACATATAGGACTCCAACTAGCCATGATCAAAAAAATCTACACCTAGGCATATAATAGTTAAGTTCCAGAAAACCAACCAAAGAACAAAATTCTACAAGCAGTTAGAGAAAAGAAACAAATCACATGCAAAGGAAAGCCCATCAGAATCACATCAGACTTCTCAACACAAACCCTCAAGTCAAGAACCTGGAGTGAAGTATTTCAAGCCCTAAAAGAAAACAACCTTCAACCCAGATTGAGGTATCCTGCAAAACTATCTGTCAGAATTGATGGAGAAATGAGGTACTTTCATGACAAAGAGCACCTGAGGAACTTCATGAATACCAAACGATCACTCCAAAAAATTTTAAATAATATCCTAGGAAAAGACAACGAGGATCACAACCTCAGGAAGCTCAGAAGAATGAATCCATCAGGCATGACAAGAAATTAAATGCAAAGGAGGAGAACCCAACAAAAAGAAGTCATGACAAGGATAAGTCAATACATACCAGTGATAACCACCAATGTTAATGGTCTCAATTCACCAATCAAAAGAAAAAGACCAGCAGAATGGGTCAGGAAGCAAGATCCAACAATATGCTTCAAATAAGAAACACATTTAATTCAATAAGAAACTCATAGACTGAAACTTAAAGGGTAGAAAATACTCCATGTGACAGAAACTCCCCCCGCCAAAAAAAGCAGGAGTAGCCATCCTCTTTTCAGATCAAATGGACTTCAAACCAACACTAATTAAGAGAGACAAAGAGTAAATAGGGAAGGGTGAAGGGGGTGAAGGGAGGGCAGGGGTATGGGGAAAAAATAAGAACCAAGACATATCATGTAAAGGTACAAGATCCCAATGATAAATGCAACTGCACTGTTTGCTTTAAATGTACCAATAAACAATGAGAAAAAATAAAATAAAAAGAGAGAGACAAAGAGGGCTACTACACCCATATAAAGGGAACAATCCAAGAGGAAGAGATGATAATCATAAATATATAAGCACCAAATACTAGTGAGCCCAATTATATAAAACAAATATTAATGAACATGAAAAATCAAATAAGCACTGATGCAATAGTTGTGGGGGACCTCAGTACCCCACTGTCACAAATACATAGGTCAACTAGACAAAAAATACACAAAGAAATATTAGAACTCAACCAAACTCTTGAACAAATGTACTTAACAGATGTTTACAGAGTGCTCCACCCCACAAAATCAGAATACACATTCTTTTCAGGTGCACATGGGTCATTCTCCAAAATAGACCAAATACTTGCTCACCAACATGTTTAAGTAATTGAAGTTATCCCCTGTATGTTATCAGATCACAGTGCAATGAATATGGACATGAATAGCAAAAGAAAACACAAAAATTTCATAAACAATGGAAATTGAACAATAAATACACTTCTGAACAACCAATAAGTCACAGAGGAAATTAAAGAAGAAATCCCACAGTTCCTACAATTAAGTGACAATGCCAATACAATGTATTGGAATCTATTGGACACAATGAAAGCAGTCTTACAAGGGAAATTCATAGCAGTGAATACTCATATTGGGAAAACAGCGAGCTCAAATAAACAACCTAATGCTGAACCTCAAGCTTCTAGAAAAAGAAGAGCAAGATGAACTCAAAGTTCATTCAAAGGAGGAAATTATAAAGATCAGAGCAGAAATAAATGCAACGGAGACTAAGAGAATGATACAAAAAAATTAAGGAAGCAAAGAGTTGGTTATTTGAAAGAATAAATAAAATTGACAAACGCTTAGCCAACCTTATCAAAAAAAAAGGAAAGAAAAGGCCCAAATCCGTGCAATTAGGAATGAAAAGGGTAAAATCACAACATACCCAGCAGAAATCCAGAGGATCATCAGTACTCACTGGGAGAACCTTTATGCCAATAAGATAGAAAACGCAACAGGAATGGACAGGTTTCTAAATACATAGAAATCTCAAAGTGAATGAAGAAGGCCTAAAAATTCTAAACAATCCGATATCAATCAACAAAATTAAAAACTTACCAACTAAGAAAATCCTGGGTCCTGATGGCTTCACTGCTGAATTCTGCAAGACATTTAGAAAAGAACTACTGCTATTACTGTTTAAACTCTTCAATGAAATTGAAATATTCCCAAATCATTCCTGGAAACAAGCATCACCTTGATCCCAAAAGCAGAGAAAGATTCAACTGAAAAAGAGAACTACAGGCCAATCTCCCAAATATCCTCAATAAGATACTGGCAAACAGAATGCAGAAGATCATTAAGATCATACACCCTGACCAATTGGGATTCATCCCAGGGATGCAGGGATGGTTCTACATATGCAAATTAATAAATGTAGCACTCTGTATTAATAGAGCCAAGGAGAAAAGCCATATTATCATCTCAATAGATGCAGAAAAAGTGGTTGACAAAATCCAACACCCACTCATAATGAAAAACCCTACACAAAATTGGAATAGACAGTCTCTATCTCAACCTGATAAAAGCCATCTATGAAATACGAATTTCCAATATCATACTAAATGGTCAAAAAACTGAAATCCTTCATGGTAAAATCAGGAGCAAGACAAGGATGTCCACTATCACCAGTCCTGTTCAATATAGTTCCGGAAACAGTAGCCACAGCAATTAAACGGGAGAAATAGAAGGAATGAAGATAAGAAATGAAGATAATAAACTGTCATTATTTGTAGATGACATGATACTTTATATAACAAGAACTCCACCAAAAGTCTTCTAGACTTAATAACCAAATTTAGTAGAGTAGTTGGATACAAGATCAACAAACAAAAATCAATAGCTTTCCTGTACGTGAACAACAGACTCACCGAAAGAGGAACTGGAGAAACAACTCCCTTCACAATAGCATCCAAAAAAAGAGAAATACCTAGCAATCAATCTAACAAAGGAAACAAAAGACCTCTACATTGAGAACCACAACACTCTGAAAAACATAGATTGAAGAGGATCTAAGAAAATAGGCGGGCCGGGGATTTGGTTCAGTGGTTCCGCCGCCTGCCTAGCGCTAGGGGCCGAGTTCGATCGGGATGGAGGCGGCCAGGGCGGCTGCCGGAGAGGCCGAGCTGAACCGGTCCCGCCTCGGCGAGTCCCCGAAACGCTGGAGTCCGAGCTGGAGGC
>NW_022900928.1:11609432-11620151 GCF_012274545.1 Fukomys damarensis
GCGGCTCTTGGGGGACTCTGCTGCGGCTCCTGCTGCCCCAAAACCGTCCGGTGTCGCTGCCCCGGGTGCAGCTGGGGCTGCGAGCGCTGCAGACCCTCAGCCTGGGCGGCAACCAGCTGCAGAGCATCCCGGCCGAGACAGAAAACATATCTTGCAGGAAACTTCCTCAAAGAAATCCCAGCAGAAGTAGCAAATCTGCCTTCTCTGAATGGCTTGGTATCACATGACAACAGAATCCAAAGAGCGCCTCCTCGGCTTTCACAGTCGTCTTCACTTGGTTCCCTCGGTCTCCACAGTAACTTGCTGACGTACCTGCCCCCGAGATCCCGACTTATTCCTTCGGCAGAGGTGAGCTTACGAGGAAATCCACTGGCTGTTCGTTTTGTTAGAGATTTAACCCACCACCCTCCGACTCTCCTGGAATTAGCTGCGCGGATCATTAAAATGCGAAATCTTTCCTACCCTCCCTACGATCTTCCCGGGAATCTTCTTAAATACCCGAGTTCAGCCCGCAATTGCCCGAACCCCAAGTGTGGGGCGGAGTCTAGGTTGACCGTTGTGTCCGACAAATTAAACGTGTGGGCTTCTGCGGGGAGCACCGCCTCCAGCCGACGCACTGCCTACGTTAGCCAGAAAGCTCTTTCCCTGCGGTTCTCCCTCGCGCAGCGCCACGACCCAGAGCGAGTCTGATTCAAAAGACCCTGCTCACAGAGTGCAGAGAGTTCTTCTTGGTTGAACACAAGTGCAGGTTGTGGTGAAATACTAAAAGTTATTTTTGACAGCCCCAGGATTTTTGCACATCACTTGAAGGACTGTGATCCTGAGAAATTCCTCTGCCTAAAACAGGACCCATTGTTACAAGCGTAGGGCTTCTGGGGAGGGAACTCCAACTAATTTACTACTGTTACAGGACGTCAAACCATAAAGATCAGGGTCCCCTGAAATAAAATCGGTGATATATTTTCTTACATATTCCTTTACTTTAGAAAGTTGGTCTGGTAACACCAAGGGATAACAGCAGATCCTAAGCATCTTTATATTTACTGTACCACATGAAGACGTTGTTACTCAGGCCTAGCAGGTTTGGCTCCTGCTTTTCTTTATAAGTTGAAAGGGTGAGGTTAATGTTTTAATACGTTGTGTGTAGGTAGCTCAGTTCCTTGTATATTTTTCTTGGTCCATATTTTCTAAGAATAGATGTTTAAAAAATAGCAATCCAATAACATTACACATTATTTGAACACTCACAGGATAATGTCAATTTGGGGGCTACTAGACTTTTCACACAGCATCATCAGTCTCAATAATGCATGTAGGGGACAGTATTCAACCTAGTATACATTAAATCTATTAAATGAATGGTATTTATGTACTGTCATGCCAAACAGCCATGGCAGAAAGACCATCTGCATCCAGCAGAGCATACTTTGTTCCTTTGGCTGTGAAAAAGATTGGATAAAATTGTTTTACTCAAAATTCCAGCTAAAGGAAGAAAGTGGAATAAGACTGACATTACTGTTGCCAGTATCACAAAAATATTACTAAATTGATTCTGCCTACACTTGATGTTTGAAAATTGTCACTAATTTAAATAACACTGATTTCTAGCTACAAGAAAAGACTATTAACTTCAATGGCCACCTTAGAGCAGTCATGGAGAGGCTTGTGTTAAAGTTGTGTTCCGAACTCACCTTGTATTCACAACAAACACAATGGGAAAAAATTTTGGAATATCCATTATTTTGACTTTAGTGTATCAACAAAAGATACTGAAACTATATTGACTTTTACTCTGTACAAATTACTATGTACGATCTGGTATCTTAATTTTCTGTATTTAAAGCTGTGTGAATTAGGAATATCTTTATAAATATATAGTTAACTAAAAGTTAGTGGTAAAAATGAATAACTCAGTTATTCATTATAATTCAAAATTAAGTTTTATTGTTTAGACATAGTTTATTATGTCAAAATTATGTATCACCTTATAATGGTAAATGCTCTAAAAAGAATATTTAAGCTACTTCAATTTTAGTACTCCCCCCTCACCTCCCAGGACATAACAGAATATTGTAATCTTGTACCAATGTGTGTAAATTTGCCTTATTAAATATTGTGCCTTTTTTTTTTTGTACCAGGGATCGAACTCAGGTCCTTATGCTTGTGAGGCAGGCAGCAGAACCACTGACTTAACCCCCAGCCCTTGTGCCTTATTTTATTAAATTGTTTTGTTGGAATCCAGTTCCATATTTTGGAACAGTAACAGTATTTTCTTTCTTTTTTTTTTGGTACTGGGAATCAAACACAGCCTTGCACTTGCCAGGCAGGCACAGTGCCACTACAAGAATTTACCTTTAAAAAAAAATCTAAAATCTTCATATCTATATTTACCTCTTTTATATCACTGTTTATCTGTTCATTGAATTTATTCAATATAACAATTTGTAAAAAGAAAGAAGAAAGAAAGAAAAGGAAAAAAATGGAAAAGGGCCTGGGGATTTAGCTCAGTGGTTCCACTGCCTGCCTCATAAGTGCAAAGTCCTGAGTTCAATCCCTGGTACCAAAAAAGAAATTTTTTTTTTATTAAAAAAAGAAAGTGGAAAGACATCCCTTGTTCCTGGGTAGGAAGGATCAATACAGTGAAAATGGCCATGCTTCCAAAACTGCTATACTGCTTCAACACCATCCTTATTGAAATGCCAACAGTATATTTCACAGAACTAGAGAAAGCAATCCAAAAATTCATTTGGAATCAGAAGAAGCCTAGAATAACAAAAGCAATTCTAGGCAGCAGAGACATGACAGGGGGTATCACGATTCCCAACTTGAAACTACACCACAAAGCTACTGTGATTTAAAAAAACAGCATATTACTGGCAAAGAAACAGATCCAAGGATCAGTGGAACAAGTTAGAAGATGCAGAAACAACTTCTGACATACTCAGCTACCTCATCTTTGACAAAGAAGCCAAAGACCCTTACTGAAGGAAAGATAGCCTCTTTAATAAATTGTGTTAGAAAAACTGGATTTTAACTTGTCAAAGATTAAAAGTAGACCATATCTTTCAGTGACCACCAAACTAAAATACAAGTGGATTAAAGATATAAATGTTAAAACAGAAAAACTAAACTTGCTGGAATATAGTTAGGTAAAATTCTTGAAGATATCAACATAGGAAAAGGCTTTATGAACAAAGCCTCAGTAGCATGGGAACTAGCACAAAGAATCAACAATTGGGATCTCATCTTTTTTAAAAGATTCTGTACTAAATTGACAGCCATATTGGTCTAGAAATGTTAATTTTTTTCCATTTGTACAGGGGTAATGCACTGTATTAAATATGTAAGGTCACATCTACATGGGTTTGATTACAGAAATTAATAAAGTATTCTCTAAATAATGAAAAAAAGAATAAGATAAGACTACAAGAGCAAGAAGCAATTTAAATATGTTCAGGGACCATTTTCATCTTCAGAATTAAGGATTGTTTTAATCTTACATCATTGCCTTTTCTCTTTTACTTTCCTTTTTAGTTTTATGTTAGGATTCCCTATTTTTAATGTTCATACAGAGATTTCTTTAACTGAAATACTGAATAGTTTCTCTGATGTGAAAAACTATAATAGTACACAAGATCCTAATGAGATAATTAATAAGGTGAAATAGGAATTAAAGGGCTAAAGGTGTAGGGAAAGTGGGAAGGGTGGGGGAAAGGGAATAAGGGAGAGGACAAAAATATGAAAAATTGAAAAAATGGAAATAAAGTGTTTGTAAATGGGGAGGGGAGGAGGGGGTGAAGGGAGGGCAGGAACAAGGAGAAAAAAATGAGAGTCAAGACCTGTCATGTAAAGGTACAAGATCCCAATAATGAATGTAACTGTACTGTATACCTAGATTGTACCAACAAACTCAATAAAAGAATTTTTTTAAGAAGTTTCTGTACTGCCAAAGAAATCACAAGCAGAGCTAAGAGACAACCCACAATGTGAGAAAAAAAATTTTACCAGCTGTTCCTCAGACAAAGGACTACTATCTACAATATATAAAGAACTCAAAAAAATCAGACCCCACAAATACAAAGACCCAGTTCAAGAATGGACATCTGAAATGAACAGACATTTCTCAGGCAAAGAAGTAAAAGCAGCAAATAAACCCATGAAAAAATGTTCGACATCACTGGTCATTCAAGAGATGCAGATGAAAGCAACATTGAGATTTCATCTCACCCCAGAAAGAATGGCTGCTATCAGGAAATCAACCAATAACAAATGCTGGCGGTGATGTGGGGAGAAAGGAACCCTTCTCCATTTTTGGTGGGAATGCAGACTGTTGCAACCACTGTGGAAATCAATATGGTGATATCTCAAAGAACTAGGATTAGAGGTTCCATTTGACCCAGCTATTCTTCTGCTGGGTATCTTCCCAAAAGAATTAAAGAATCATACCACAGCGATATATGCTCGACCAAGTTTATAATGGCACAGTTTGTAATAGCTAAGATTTGGAGACAGCCCAATTGCCCATCACCTGGAGATTGGATAAAGAAGATGTGGGTTTTTTTACAAAATGGAAGCTATGAAGAACAATAAACTAGAAATATTTATGGCTAAGTGGATGTACATTGAGTCCATTCTCTTAAGTGAAATTAACAAGTCATACATGTGTAAATACCGAATAGTTTCTCTGGTGTGAAAAGGTAGAAGTGTAAATAAGGATCAAAATGTATAATTGATATTGTGCATAGGAAGAAAAGTCTAAAAGAGTAGGGGACGTGGGAGGGGTAGGGGAAAGGTAGAAAGGAAAAAGAAAAAATATTTGAAAAGGAAAAACATGGAAACAAAGACTTTGTAAACAGGAATGGGTGGAGGGGGTGAAGGGAGGGCTGGGGAATGGGGAAAAATAAGAACCAAGGTTAGTCATGTAAAGGCACAAGATCCCAATGATGAATGTAACTGTAGTGTATACCTAAAATGTACCGATAAACAATAAAGATTTTAAAGAAGAAGTCAGCTTTATGACACACACAATGCAACCTTACAATTAGTGGGTCACAAAAGCCTAATTTCAAAGAAAGTCCTCTTCAATTGCCCATTCTCTGTGTTTTCAGATTTAAGGTCTGCAAAAGCATGTCCACAAGTGAGTGCATCTGAAACAGTAGGCTTTTCTCATTCTGAGTGTGAATCCATAAGGCTTTAGCCCTCCCCAGGAATGGCCACTACTGACCTGCTAACTGCTTCTGGGTGGGCCTCCGTGAGGAGACCAGTCAGGTGCCGTTCTCCCCTCCTGCAGCTTCACGTGACAGCAGGAGCCTGCAGGATCCCAAGTAATTGCTGCTGTGCTCCACAGTAGGTTCAGACAGGAGAGTCCCCACCCCTGCCACTCAGCGTGCTCAGTGTGCCTTATAAACACCAATATCCACACAGCTGAAGATGGCGTCTGCGTACCCTGGAGGTCCCTCTTCCTTACAGTACTGCATCTCTGTAAAACTGAGGATTTTTTAAATTAAAAAAAAGTATACAAAGTTTCTGTATACTCACTACCCAGACTTCAGCAGAAGTGATAAATTACACAGTACAGTATATTATCCAATCCAAGAAACCGGTCTTGATAGAGCTATATTACCTACACTACAAATCCCACTTGAGTTTCATCACTTTTTACATAACTTTATTTTTCAGAGTGAGGGTATCCATTTGTGTGTAATTCTACAAAACTCTATCACATATGCAGATGCACATAAGTACTGGGGCATTCAAGACACAGGCATATTTTTCATCACAAAAATAACTCAAGGTGCTGGAGGCAACAATGGAGCCAGCTTGGCTTGTGAGACCCACTCAAGAGCCAGAAGTTGGCCCACAGTTTTTGCCCCGTCTGCTCCTGGTTCTTGGCCCCTCCGCTGCACAGTATGCAGGGCTGTGCCCTCTCCCCACCCACCCAGCAGTGAGTGACACCTTCCAAATCTGGAGCAAATTTTTTCAGAACATAAAGCAAGTCCCGGGAATCTAGCTCAGTGGCTCTGCATCTGCCTGGCAAGTGTGAGGTCCTGAGTTCAATCCCCAGGACCCTCCCCACTCCCAAAAAAAGCAAGAATATAGTCATTATCAAGGTGGAGATATTTAGAAGTTGTCCTCAATCAGAGTGAAGCTTGCACTCCAGAAAACCAGCCTCACCCCTCAGCGTTCATGGCACCTAGTTCTCCAGGTTCTTTCTTGTTGAAAAAGGACCAGCCCAGCTTTACCCTCCAACAAGTTGGGATGTGGCAAGAGGCTCTTAAAAGACTATGAAGATACTCTTAAGTGAAATAAATAGGAAACACATGTGAAAATACCAAATCATTTCTCTAGTGCAAGAAACTGAAAGTGTAAATAAGGACTAAAAGGTATAATAGATAATGTGAAATAAAAAGAAAAGGTGCAAAGGGGAAGGGGAAGTGGGAGGATAGGGAAAAGAAAGAAGGGAATGGAATTAATATGAGAAAAGGAAAAATGGAAACAAAGTCTTTGTAGACAGGGAGGGGTGGAGTGGTTGAAGGGAGGGCCGGGGAATGGGGAAAAAATAAGAACCAAGATGGATTGTGTAAAGGTGCAAATTTCCAATGATGAATGTCATTACATTGTATACCTTAAATGTACCAATAAAATTAATTTTTAAAAAAATTTTAAAGACTATGAAGGTAAAACTCGAGAGGAGTATTGCAAACTCTTGATACCAAATTAGTATGAATCTTTTGAGAAATTTACACATGACCAAATTATGTGGCAACATGGGACAGGGCCAACAAGCTATGTATCCTAATGCTTTCCTGCCTATGTGAGTATCATGTATGATCTTGAGAGATGGCTGCTCTGCACTTTTTGCAGCTGGTTTGATAGCACATTTCAGTTCCAAACTTTACGTCCTGAGATGCATCTTGAAAGATGCTTTCGCTGCCATAAACATATCTTTCTTTTCTGCTCATTCAGTAAAGCTCTGCCCAACTGTGACAGATTTTCTAAACAAAGATATCCGAAACAGCAGTTTAGCAAAATATGCCTTCAGTGGCATGCAACAGATAGAGTTTCCCCGACCACAGTTCTGTAAGAAGTGTGTGAGAAAGTGTGTGTATGTGTGTGCATGTGTATTTTAAGTTATTGTTTGCATTGTGTAAATTTTTTATCTTGGGGTTTCTGACTGTGGATTGGTGTGCAACAATTATGACTAAAAACATTTGCTTGGTCTACAGAAGATCGTTCATGTTTTGTGACCATGTATGTTTCAACAGTGGATTGTTTTACATATAAGTGTTATTGTTAAATACAGGGACCATTTCCAGGCACAGAACATTACTCATAAATTAGGCTGGACATTAAGTGTGACTTATGATGATATAACAGAAGTGTGTTGTCCTAGATCTACAAATGCGTGGTGAGAAATTAGAACAAACTGGATATGGACCATTGACACATGGACTCTGCCTCACATGTTAGAAAAATACTTTGACTTCAAGCCCTAAAATATCCTGTGGAGTTGGTGCTCACCTCATGCACAATCAGAGAGCACTCTAGACCCTGAGCCTGTAAAGGAAAACGATGTCCCTTACAGAAGGAGCATCCAGGTTAGGCTTGAAAGCATCACACAGGTGAGCACAGGACTGGGCCCAGCCCTGGCAGCAGCGCTACTTGGGGGGAGCTGTTTCACCTTTGTATCATTATTTAAAATAGGATGCAGTGGGCCGGGGATTTAGCTCAGTGGTGCCACCACCTGCCTCAAGGTCCCGAGTTCCATCTCTGCTACCAAAAAAAAAAAAAAAATGATGCAGACCCCTTGGTTAGGTTGCTCCCAAATAATTTTCTGAAGAGACCATGTTCAACTGTTTCAGCTTTGTTTTGGAAGCCCCTTGCCCAAAGTTGCTTATAGGTTCTTCTTCACCTTGTTTCCAAGGCTAGGGAACAGACAGCAACCTCTCTTGAGAAGGTGGATGCTAAGGATACATTTACTTTTTACTGTGACTTGTTCAGGACCACATTTTACAGAATGCCTTGCTTCCTTTATTATTGTTTCTGGAAAAGAAAGTTCTATTAAAATTATTCTAGCCAGCTGCCATCGCTCAAGCTCTGGGAGGTCTGGGCCCTGATCCACCGCGGGAAGGAGAGCCACGCCTGCTCCCGACCCAGCCACCATTGCTCAAGCGCCAGGAAGGTAGCAGTGCACACGCCCCTGAACCCCCATAATCTGCCCCCCGCACTCTCTGACCTCCTGACTGTGCCAGTCTTTGGACCCACTCTGCAGAGGCAGAGGTGGTCATCAAGGGTAGTTTTCTGAGTTCCCAACTTTGAACATCTTTAAAGAAAGGGTGTGGGAAACCTGTAAGAGAACGGTGTAGAGTTCAACCATTCAGAAGGTTGGGAATGAACATCTTAAGAAAGGGTGTGGGAAACCTGTAAGAGAACGGTGTAGAGTTCAACCATTCAGAAGGTTGGGAAATTCAATCTGGGCCTTGCAGCCCAAGGTCAGTCAGCATCATGGGGTTCAGCCATCAGTTAACTGAGATCAGGGGTCTTGCATCCTCGCTCTGTCTGAGCCATTAAATGGTAAATGCACTATACTGAAATTTTGTTCACTGCAGACATGTTCTGGGCTGCTTCTTGATTTCAATTTAATTCAGATGATTTAAGGGTGATAGACTAGTGACTACCACTGGTGGTCAGTGTCAAAGTTGTGCTTGATCTTAATGTGTTGCTGATTGTATCAGTTGGGGTAAAGCATTGCGGTTGAATTGATGAGCTGTTTTCTCTGATGTTATGAAGATGAGAATGTCTGTGGGTCATTAGAGTCACAGAAGCTAGGGCACAACTATATCAGGAAGATTTGGGTGATAATCCAGAGATTAAACCAAGGACAGTCCAACAACAAAAATAAAAATGAGAAAACACTTAAGCAAGACACAAGGACAGACTTCCAGTTTACCAACTGCAAACAGTAGGGCAAATGAGGATGAAAAGGCCAATAGTGAACAACCAGGACACCCTGAACTCAAAGCACAGGAAGTAACAAAACAGATCAATCAGGCTCTAGAAAAATTCAAAACAGAAATAATTTCCCAGATAACCATAGAGATAGTGAGCAAAATGGAAGTCGTGATTCGAGACTCTAGAGCAGAAACTGACAAAAAAAATAGATGAGCTCAGGACCATGACAGAAGCCATGAAGGCCCAGCATAAGAAAAAAATGGAAAAAATAAACACCCAACATAGGAAAGAAATGGAATCCATAAAACAGATTCAAACAGATATCCAGGAGATTAAACACTCTATTGAAAGTGTATGCAACAGAATAAAAGAATGCAAAGATAGACTCTCAGATATAGAAGATAAGATTGCAGTCAGTGACCATGAAAAGAGAGGTCTCTTAAAAACAGTAAGAGATCATGAGAAATCGATCCAACAACTCCTAGATGATGCAAAGAAGAATAACATAAGACTGATAGGAATACATGAAGTAGCAGGAGAAAATACAAATGACTTAAAAAAGCTGTTTGCAGAATTAATGACAGAAAACTTCCCAAACAGAGGGGAAGAATTTGACATTCAGATAACTGAGGCATATAGGACCCCAACTAGCTACAATAAAAAAAAATCTACACCTAGACATATAATAATCAAGATCCCAGAAACCCAACAGAAGAACAAAATACTACAAGCAGTAAGAGAAAAGAAACAAATCACATACAAAGGAAAGCCCATCAGAATCACAGCAGACTTTTCAACACAAACCCTTGGGGCAAGGAGAGCCTGGAATGAGATATTTCAAGTACTAAAAGAGAACAACCTCCAACCTAGACTGATGTATCCAGCAAAACTCTCTTTCAAAATGGATGGGGAAATAAGACACTTCCATGACAAAGAACACCTGAGAAACTACACGAATACCAAACCAGCAGTACAAGAAATTCTAAACAAGATCCTAGAAAAAGACAATGAAGGCAACAACACCATGAGGCCCAACAGAGCTAATCAAATAGGCAAGGCAAGAAATTAAAAGGAGGTGAAAAAGTAAAAAGAGTCAACAAAAGGCCAATAACATGTCAATAATAAGTCAGTACATATCAGTTATAACCACCAAGGTCAATGGCCTCAACTCACCAATCAAGAGAGATAGACTGGCAAAATGGAATAAGAAGCAAAATCCAACAATATGTTGTACACAAGAAACACATTGAGTGCAAAAAGAAGCCCATAGACTGAAAGTGAAAAGGTAGAAAACAATTCTCCATGTGACAGGAGCCCAGAAAAAAACAGGGGTAGCAATCTTATTTGCAGACAAAGTAAATTTCAAACCAAAACTGATTCTAGTATTATTGATGTAGGATGGTATTGTATCATACCTCTATGAATATAAAATATCTTGTACCTGCTTTAGGATACATAGTAGGGACTGTGCTTTATCAGAGCTACATTTAATGATATTACTCTAGAATGTTCTCTTTCCAGATGATGATTAAGATGCTAATAAAATAAATGGTCCCAGGTACCACAACAGCAACAGAACTTTGCTGTTTTCTGGATATTATTCTTGTCTTTGTTTTTTGTTTTGTTTTGTTTTGTTTTGTTTTTAATGGAATGTGTTGAATGTCTATAATTTTGTTCAGATGACTGCAGAACCTGGAAAAGCTGTTGCTGCTATCGATGTATAACATACTATTATTAGTCTTTTTATATAAATATAAATATATATAT
>NW_022900928.1:11620413-11652620 GCF_012274545.1 Fukomys damarensis
CTCTTTTACTTTCCTTTTTAGTTTTATTTTAGGATTCCCTATTTTTAATGTTCATACAGAGATTTCTTTAACTGAAATACCAAATAGTTTCTTTGGTGCGAAAAACTATAATAGTACACAGGATCCTAATGAGATAATTAATAATGTGAAATAGGAAGTAAAGGGCTAAAGGTGTAGGGAAAGTGGGAAGGGTGGGGGAAAGGTAATAAGGGAGAGGAAAAAAACATGAGAAACCGAAAAAATGGAAATAAAGTGTTTGTAAATGGGGAGGGGAAGAGGGGGTGAAGGAAGGGCAGGGACAAGGGGAAAAAATGAGAATCAAGACCTATTATGTAAAGGTACAGAATCCCAATGATGAATGTAACTGTATTGTATACCTAGATTGTACCAATAAACTCAATTTTAAAAAACTGTTCTATTTTTTTTTTAATTACAACTTACTTTGAAAGACTCTGAGATTAATTCAAAAGTATGCTAATACCTTTCAGAGGTACAAGTCAGAGATAGATACTCTGATCAGATGGCTTGGAGAAATTTCTGGACTATTCACATTCAATGATTCCTTACTAATGAATGTCTTTGACTTAAATCTAACCAACTGCAACATTATTCTTTGTCCATTTCCATTATACAGTGTTAAAACTTAGTTGCCAGCAAATAAAACACTGGTTATGAAAAAAAAAATATTGGGCTTCCCCTTTATATTCATCCCCACCACATCCTATGTCCCAAAACCCTGCCAGTGACTGGCCTAGTCTTTGTTTCTATATTTTATGACCTCAAAAGTATTATATTAATGGAATCATACATCGTGTAACTCTGGAGTTTGTACTTTTCCTCCCACCATAATGCACTTAAGAGCCATCTAACTTGCAGCCTGTGTCGATAGTTTGTTGTTTACTCGTGATACAGCTGGATTCCATTATGAAGATGTATTAACCGTTCTTTCACATATCACTGGTGAAAGAGCATTTGGTTTGTTTCCAGTTTGGCTATTATAAATAAAGATGATGCAAACATTTGCGTACAGACTTTTAAGCGAATATTATCTTCATTTACTGGCATGTATGCTAGAGGTGGAATAAGAAGCACATGCTTAACTTTTTTCAGAAGAGGCAAAAAAAATTTCCACGCTGCTGCATTATGTTACTTTTTTGTGGATCCTTCTTCTCTAAACTCTTGCCAGTGTCTGAAACTAATCGTTTTTTTACCTGCCTTTTTTATTTTTTTGTACCTGGGATCGAACTCGGGGCCTTGCACTTGTGAGGCTGGGGCGGAATCATGAGCTAAATCCCTGGCCCTAGTTTCCTTTACTTTAGCCTCTTTGTAAGAGGGACGCTGCGCCCTTCACTTGGTCTTCCCTCTATGTGTCTGTGTCCAAATCTCCTCTTCTTATAAGCACGCCATTCATGTGGGATAAAACCCACACTAATGTCCTCATCTTAATTAGCTCTTTCAGAACTCTGACTCCAAATACACTCATAGTCTAAGATTATGGGGATTAGGGTTTCCAATTATAAATACTGGTGGGGCACAGCTTAGCCCAGTACAAAGTCTTTATTAAATATTTTTTCTGAATTAATCATTTGAAGGACATTTCTAAAATATTTTAAATAGCGTCTTTCTTAGTCAGGTTTTGCTGCTAGAAAAAGGCACTTGACACACACTGTATGAAATAAAAAGCTCATGGACCCACAGTTTTGGAGGCTGAAAGTCCAAAGGTCATAGCCCAGGCTCTGGGTGGGTCCTAGGTTAGAGGGAGAGAGTGAAGGAATCAGGAATCAGAAAGAGCTGGGTGGGGCCAGATTTGTTCCTTTCACACCTTTCCTGCTCTAAATTGTGGAGGTCAGGGTTTTTGTCCCAGCAATGAAAAGGAGGCTTGGCGTTAAATGATATAAATAAATAATGAATTATGTTAAGTGGAGAAAAGTAAAAGAACAATTTGTGCATATTGAACTCTATATTTCAAAAGGGAAAACCACTGATACACTTGGTCGTACTGAAAATTTTTAAATAGAAATATAAGTTTGCTGTCAAGAACTAACGATAAAATAAGAATGGGTAAGGATACGAAGTGGTGGCCTCTGGAGAATGTGACTCAGAGAGACCAGTACTTTGTACACAATTGAAATAAAAGTTTCAATGCATTATTTCTAGATTAAGAAAATAGGGACCGAGGGAAGGAGGTGGGGAAGGGAGGGAAGGGAAAAGGGAAAAAATGAGAAAAGAAGAAAAAATGAACACAAAACTTTTATAAATAAGAAGAAGAAGAGGCGTTGAAGGGAGGATAGGGGAATGGGAAAAAATAAGCATCAAGAGACATCATGTACAAGTACAAATCCCCCATGATGAATGCGATCATTATGTATACTTAAAATGTACCAATAAACTTAATTAATTTTAAAAAGGGAAAATATCTCTTTAAAGTAGATGAAACTTAAAACATCTCCAAGCCACAGCATTTCATCCATGGTCCCCAAGAGTCATGTCTGTCTCAGCTTCTAATTCAAATCATATTTTTTAAAAATAAGAAGTAGCCCTAATATGGCTATAGCTTGAAGAATGAAAAGGGAAGTAACAAAAAATAAGCCTTACATTTTTTAGTATCTACACTGGCTTAAATATGAAGTGTCCCTCAGAGACCCACATACTGAAGGCTTATTCCCAATACGTCCATGTTCAGAGGTGGGGCCCAGAGTGCTAACTGGATCAGAAGTGTGCTAAAGTCATCCACGGATTCATCCACTGATGAGTTCGTGGCTGAATGGCCCTCATTGGAGGTAGGGGCTGGTTGAGGAAAGTAACTCTTTAGGGGTGATCCTTTAAAATGTATGTCCTGTGTCCAGCCCCTTCCTTGCTCTCTCTGCTTCCCAGGTACCATGAAGTGAGCATCTTTCCTCCACCACCCCTTTCTGCCAGGAAGTGTCTGCTTTGGAGCCAGTTTAATGTGTACAAGAGCCTCTAAAACCGTGAGCCGAAACACACCTTTGACCTCTAAGTCATATATGTCTGCATTCTGTCCCACCAGTTTAAAGGAGACTGATACATGCACTAAGTGAAAATAAATAAATAACCAATTACACGAAGTAGAGTGAGGGAAAAGACAAATGAGTTAGGTGTGCTGAACTTTACATCTCAAAAGGGAAGACCGTTGATGCGCTTTTTCGTATTGACAAATTCAAAGCAGAAATGTGGTTGCTATTCAGAGCAAATGATAATGAAAGAAAGAGGATAAGGATAGAAAGTAGTGACCTCTGCATAACGCAATTCAGAGAGAATATCATCTTGGATATATTATTCTGTCATTTGAAATAAAAGTTTACACACAAATGCATTACTCCTATGATAAAGAAAACATTTTTTTAAAAAAGTGGAGTCAGCCCAGATGAGCCTTGATAACAAAATTCCCATTCTTTAATTATAAAGCCCCACAATGCAAGATAAAATTGCTTGTTATGCCTACCTAGGACTGAAGCTGGCAATTACTGGACAGAATAGTAAGTACTTAGAGGGAAGTGGACGAATTCCAATGTGATGGGGAAAACTAATATGTGAGCAGTAATATCACAGACACCAAGAAATATCTTAGAAATGCATCAGGTTTCAAAACAACTCTGGTTTCTGATTTGCTTCCAGTACCTTCATAGGAAATCACACAAACTCTCCGGAATCTTGATAAGCCTCATTTGGTCACAAGCCTTTATACCACCTCTCGTGGACGTCCCTGGATTTGAAGGACAAAGACACATCCTCTGGTGTCACCCAGTCTGAGAAAGGGTCTTCCATGTCAGCACTCGTCAGCTCTCCACCTTCGGATGAGAGAATGGAACAAAGGTAAGGCTGTACTCCAAAAGCTGTCAAATGTCCTGTTGTCGTATTTGGTCTGAGTTCACATCCCTGTGTTTCCACCATGGGGTTTTCCTTCAGAAAAAGGCAAGAGACAGGAGTTTCCTTATGAAAACTGGGTGATGGCATAGCCAAAGCTAGGAGTTTTGAATGGATTTGACTAGACCTTTCTCCCCTCTGATCCAGCTCATCCTATTCTCCCCTTTATGCTAAACATTCAAATCTGCAGACATGAAGAGACTGAAAAAGTTACAGGTATTGCTTACCACCGCTGAGATGCTATACAGGGATTTCATTTGGCTTTACTTGCTTTTCAAAAATCCTCTGCTTTGTGTATCTCTCAAGGTTCCAAGAACAAACAGATGGTTCAAATTGGAATCATTGAGGAGTACTTTAAGAGGAGACTACAAAGATGGGCAGGGTTGAGGGGAAATGGCATTACATAGAAAGTACTTTAAGGTAAGCAACAATAAAGCATTATTTCCATAATGGATAAAGGAGGGAGCGATTTCCAGACAGAAGGCATAGCCACAGCTATAACTGCAGCAGTAGGAAAAGATAATCATCAAGGGGAGAATCACTGCCTTTGCCAACACACAGCCTCTAATAAGAGAGTGGGAGATGAAAATCTCAAATCCCTCTCCTCCTGCCCTCCATTGGAGGGGTGCTATTCAATAGCTCAGTTCAACCAAGAATAAGGAGGAATGGAATTCCACCAATGAGGTTCACAGAAGCCACCCTCCAGAGATGCCCAGAGAAGGACGTGAAAGAAGATACTCATTGTACATGAGACCATCTCTTATGTCTTCCAGCTCCCTGAAATTTTTCTCTATTTAAACTCATTCAATAATTTCTCATCTCCATCAAAGTTATTTTTTCTTGCTTGCACTTTTACAGAGAAATCACACACATTAATCAAAAATACATTGAAGGTTTTGTTTTGTTGTTCGTTTTTTTTTTGTTTGTTTGTTTGCAGTATTGGGGAATTGAACTTAGGCCCTTGTGCTTGCCAGGCAGGCATGGCGCCACTGAGCTACATCCCCGGCCCTGAAAATGGAACTTAATTTAAATATGGGAACATAGTCTTTATTGATTACAAAATAATTGAAGCTACTAAAACACAGAACCATTATAATAATGACCTTAATAAGAGGTTTATTAGAACTTTGTTGAAAGTTTCAAAACATCAGACCCAACAACTTCTAGGAATTTGCTACTTCAAACCCTAAAGAGGTACCATGATCCTTTTGTTCCTACATAACTTCTGGTCATATCCAACCTTGCAGGAAAAGATAGAAGGGAATTAAGGGCTATATTCATTCTATTTATCTATTTAATCCATTACCCAGGAATTGGTTACTTCACCACATTCAACTCCCAGTTGGTCACTGCCTGGTAACATTTCACCCTCAGCATTAAGAGAGGAACGGAAATGGAATCCTTTTCCTGACTTAAAACAGGGAATCGCTATGTTACAGAAGAATGGTGACTGGGAAATTCTAGTGGTCTCTACAGCAGCCCCTGATGGTCTCTCAGATTCTGTGTTTATATGAAGATTTTTGTGGGGCATTCGAGAAACAATAGGGCAGAGAGCAATGGAAAAGCCTCAGATAGGGAAAGGGCTGGCACTGGGTCTGTTCTAGGTGACATGATACCTGGAAAACTCTGTTTAAACCTCTGTTTCTTCCAATGTGAACTGAGGCTGTTACCGTAGATGATTTTTAGGAACACATGCTAAATATTGTGGCACAGTGTTGAGCAAATAAAATAGACTCGAATTACTCCTTATAGACCTTCATGATGGTTGTTGCAGACAAATACATCACACCCTAAAAACAGACTTTCAAACTGCGGAGTACCTTGAGTAGGAACAACAGAACTTCTGCTCTTCCTCCTTTTTCAGTTCAAGCCAACCAAAGATGAGGGAGCTTGTTCCACTGAAAGAGTCCGTGATGGATGCAATCACTAATAGACACTCTCTGCATCCTCAGGAGGATGTACCCTCTTTCCACCTTAGGGCTGCCGGCTCCAATGCACCCCCTGGATTCTGAAGCTATGGCTGCATTTCTTGGGGGTAGCTACTCTCACAAGTTTCCTAATTGACTTACACCCACATCTCTTTGGTTCCCTATGTGACTGGCTTCTCTTCCTCTGCTAGATTTTGTCCCATCCGTAATTTTTACCGCCATCTTGAATAGGACTGGCGAATTACTCCTCTGATTTTCCTTCATCCATCCATCTGTAACGAACACAGATGGGACCAAAGGGCCAATGAAAAGGGTGAACCCAGGGCCCAGGATTTAGCTCAGTGGTGCTGTGCCTGCCTCGCAAGCACAAGGTTCTGAGTTTGATCCCCCATACTGGGGAAAAAAAGGTGAAACCCAATAGGTTTAACCCACATTGGGTGAGATCAGGGGCTAACCACTCATCCTGTTGGTGCTCTAATTCCATCCTCTATAAAATGGGGACAATTCTAATTCTTACCTTAGAAAATACCTGGCAAACTCAGTTTCTGTTCATCACGAAGATATGGGCTGGTCTTTTTTGTACAGTTGAAATCTACATGAGGAACTCTCTTTCCCCTGCAGATCCAGTACACTTTCTACTTCCCCTCATACACTGTTCTCACACAAAACTTTCATCAACATAAAATGTTCTACTAAAGCTCTCTGGGGAGAGAGGACGGGTAGGTTTATATTATACACTCCACAGCGTACCGCTAAGTAGCCCTCCATTAGATCTTCCCATCCTTGAAATATCTCCTGTCCATGACACTCAGACCTCACTCTCGGTAACTCCTCTTCTGTACTCCTGAGCCACTCAGCTCCAGCACAAATCCTCTTGCCACACCGTGTACCTGCATGTGTCCCTGTGCTCCACAAAGCTATGCTGGATCCTCACTTCAAAAGCCCTTCAGTGGCTAATGTGTTTCTGAGCACACACAGGTAATTCTAAATACACCCCACAGCTATCCACAGGAATTGTGATGAATGAAATTTTCCTCATCTCATGAGTGTGTTCTAATGCCTTTTATTATGTTTTTATTCTCCATTTCACCCCAAAAATCTAACACCGTAAGGCTCCCCATTCCTGTACTTACTTATTTACTGAATAAATATTGAGAACCCATGGACAGAAGCCAGGCTAGTGGATACTTTAGAAACGCGCTTTTTTTTCCCTCAGTATATCCAGCCCTTCACACTAAGCCACACTCCCGGACTTAAGTTACTAAATTGCCTGGGCTGGGTTTGAATTTAAATTCATCCTGCCTCAGCCTCCCAGACTGCTGGGATTACAGGCATGTGGTGCCACCACACACAATCAGCTCTTATTTCAATGCCTGACACACTGAGCCATTTCTCCACCCAGCCATCCTCCTACTTGTCCTGGCAAGAGCTTACATGACCCTCCTGACCTTAAAGAGGATTCCTTGGGTTGAACCCTCTTAGTCACAGGGATGTCACCATGACCTCTCTGTCTGTCTCAGTTTCTGCACCAGAGAGAAAAATTCTTAACAAAGTAGTGCTATTTTGCAAGACAGAGTAGTGCTAGGTCTCTAATTTTGGAACACTGAGTGGGAGTGTCTCTGTCATGGTGCATTTCCATGTCATTTAGAGGGACTGAGGTACAGGACAGAGTTCAGGCTGTTCAGACAACAAGTACTGAGTTTCATTCCATATCCCAGGAATCCTCAGCTCTTGATAAGTTATTTAATCTCTCCAGTCCTGTTTTCTTCCTCCTTAAAATGGAAAAACTGACTCCCACAAAGCACGGTGATCCTGAAAGCAGGGGTCATGCAGCACGTGCTCACGTCTTGTCTGTGTTCCCAGGGTCACCAGTAGAGGGCTTCTGAGCATGGACTCAAATACATCAGCTTGGGTGACAGAAGTCACAACAAGGAAAGGAAAGGGGGAAACTGCTCCTGGAACTTTCAACGAAAAGGACCTGACGCCGAACCTGGTGATCCTCATCTCTGGCATGGTTGGGCTCGCAGGAAATTCGGTCGTGCTCTGGCTCCTGGGTTTCCGCATGCGCAGGAACGCCTTCTCCGTCTACATCCTCAACCTGGCTGCAGCAGATCTCCTCTTCCTCTGCTGCCACCTTATAGATTCCCTGCTGGTAGTCCTCACGTACTTCCATTCCCACGTTTTCTTCCTCCCCTGCTATAAGACCGTCATGATGATTCCCTACATCACAGGCCTGAGCATGCTGAGTGCCATCAGCACCGAGCGCTGCCTGTCTGTCCTCTGTCCCATCTGGTACCGCTTCCGCCGCCCCAAACACACCTCAGTCACCGTGTGTGTCCTGCTCTGGGCCATGTCTCTGCTGATGTGCATTCTGAACAAGTCTTATTGCGGTTTGATGGATCCCAAGGAAAAGACCGCCGAGTGTCTGAGAGCTAATTTTTCCACGGCTGCGTGCCTGGGTGTTTTAGTCCTGATCCTCTCTGGGTCCAGCCTGGCCATACTGCTCAGATTCGTGCGTGGCGGCAGCAGGCAGGTGCGGCTGACCAGACTGTATGTGGCCATCCTGCTCAACGTGCTGGTCTTCCTCCTCTGTGGCTTGCCCTTGGGCGTCTACTGGTTCGTGTTAATCTGGATTCAGGATAATTTTAGTGATAATTTGCAATATGGGCTTTACCTGACCTCGGTTGTCCTGTCCTCCGTGAACAGCTGTGCCAACCCCATTATTTACTTTTTTGTTGGTGGCTTCAGGCATCAGCTGAGGAGGCAGACGCTGAAGCTACTTCTGCAGAGGGCTCTGCAGGACACCCCTGAGGAGGATGAGCGTGGAAGCCGAGCTCCTCAGGGAACCGTGGAGATGTCAGTGAGCAGGGAGGAGCAGTGATGAAGAGCTCCTCCCTGGTCAGTCACAAGTGTCTGTCGACACTGCCCGGCTACAGTGGACAGTTACCTGCACTACTTTTGGCGTCATGACCCCTGAGATGCCTCAATAATTCCACAAAGACTTCAAACACATTTATTTTAACTGAGACTTTTTTTCTTATTTTCTTGGAGAAAACAGTCTGAAATAAGAACATCTCCATCGTTTTTGACCTCGATAAATTTTTTATCTTTCACTGAATGCTTCTAATTGGTGATTTTCTTTGCAATTTTCCTAACAGTGGAAAGAATCCCTGTTCAAACCATAAACTTCTTATTGATGATTGTTCTCTACATGGACTTATAAAAAAAGAGGTGATTTCTTATTTTTCTCTTAGACTATGTTCCCAAAAAATTGTACTGATTCTGTGACTGGTGTATTCCTACAGGTAGAAAGCTTGGTTCTGAATGAATTCTGCTCCTTTGAATCTCATCTAAGTCTCTGGCTTTTGGGAAAATAAAGTTCTTAGATGCAGACTCTGTGCCCTGAAAAAATAGCCTAAGAAAGTTGGTTTGTAAAAAGTCATCTGGCAGCATTTGTCCACTGCCTGTTAACAAGTTGGCCTTGTTTTCTGGGAGTTAAAATTGGCAGGTGGTTATTTAGCTCTTTCCCCAAACAATACACAGTCTAGTAGTATGTTCCATTGATTGAAATCATTGGAATACACAGACACAGAGCCTGGGAGTACTAAGTTAGAGAAAGTGCTGGCCATGGAGTCAGGGCATTTGGATTCCCAAGCTGACTCAATGGTAAAACTGAAGCCAGTGCTCACACCCAGAAACTTGAGCAGATCATGAGGTTATCGGATTGCCAAATCTTAATTTTGTGACATTTGTGATCTGGAATCTGTTGACAGAATAAGACAGTGTGATTCATCTTTATTATGAACAGGGGCTGAAAGAAACTACCAGAAAAGCCTCAGAAGTTCATGTCCTTACACCATAACTATAATCACAGTGAGCATGTATGCACCCAACTTCCTGGACTTGCTCTGAAAAGGTTTTGTGGGATGTGTTCAGCACCAGTGTTGTCAATATACCAATGTTGGGTATGAAAACCGATGAGCTTTTGTTGCTGTTCTCCAGGAGATCACAGTAGTCCTTGGAAAAGAAGTTATCCTTATGCATGCTGGTCCTCATTGTGCAACTAGTCTAAATCCTACCGGCATGAAAGTAACAGAGACAGCGATCCTGGTGCAAGAAGAACTCATTAATAAGTGTGTATGCGGTGGCCTGTAGATTGGGGGGACTTCTCGAGATGCTTAGAATTTGAACCAGTAACTGTACATTTACCAAACATGTACCTCTGCCTCTTCTGTCAACATCAATTTTTCAGCTTATCTGGAAAAGAGAAATAGAATTGGAGGAAATGGGAGAAGTGGTAATTCACAGTGACATTTTTAATAAAAGGAGCTCGGGGAAGGGTAATCAGTATGTAAATTAGTTTCATTCCTGGGCCATCCCAATTATTTAGAAAAGGCTACAAAATCTCTCTTAAGGAGAATCATAAAGCTGGAGTGTTGTAACCGATGAGTAATGTCTGTGGTTGCCTTAAAGTAAAAGGGGTTGGGAGAAGTTGTTTAGAATCAACACCACAATTCTGTGGAGCCCAGAGACAGACAGCTAAGTCACCCTAGCAGGACAAGCCAAAAAGTTACATCCTACTTTCCAAACCCTACACTAAGGATATATGTCGAACTCAAAGGATCAGAGGCCAAAGATACAAACAGGGAGATGGCACAGAGAGGGCACGAGAGCATAATGAATAAGAAAGAAGAGAGAGGTCATAAAGTGCACCTGCTTCTCTGGTGCTCACGCTGCCTACGATTGGCCCACACTGGAGCCGTGGAGATAGCACATCTTTAAATTAGCTCAACATTTTATCCCTCACATTAAAATCGATTGAAAACATTTTTATAGTCTTTATTTGGATGATGGCTTGTGAGTTGGTGGTCAGTTATCAGAAACCTTATATTAAAACATCTGCCTATGATCCTGACCCTCTTTTGAAATGCAGTATATACAGCATTTTGTTATTTAGATTAAACTTCTGTTTCAACATGCTATTACCTATGTGACACAATAATGCATACCAGTTTCAGACAGTCCAAAAAGGTGACGAATGAGATAAAATATGTAAAGGGCTTCAAATACAACATGCTCAATAAAAGCTTAAAAGAATAAGAAGAGAGCCGGAGATTTAGCTCAGCAGTTCAGTGGCCTGCCTTGCAAGCACAAGGAGCCAAGTTCAATCCCCGGTATCAAAAAAAAAAAAAGAAGAAGAGGGCCAGGGATTTAGCTCAGTGGTGCTGCACCTGCCTTGCAAGCATAAGGTCCGGAGTTCAATCCCTGATACCAAAAAAAAGAGCATAAGAAGAAATTTCAAAGAATAAAATTAGAGGTGAATTGCAGGTTTCAGCCTTTAGGTAAATCTGTATAACTTTATTTATTCTTTTTTTTTAAAAAAAACCAAGAATTGAACTCAGGGCCTCACACTTGCCAGGCAGGCACTGGGCTGCTGAGCTACATCCTCTGGCCCCATTCACTCTTTTTTGAAGAAAAGTTAGAAAGAAAGAGGACCAAACTGTAATATATGTTTTATGGAGTGGTGGGTTTGGGAGCCCTTGTTAAACAGTCATGTGTCACGTAATGACAGGGTCATGTTATGAGGAAGGCATCCTTAGGAGATTTTGTTGTTATGCAATCCTAGGTATAGTTGCATGGACCTAGATGGTACATCCTAATACACACCTAAGGCAATATAGCACAGCCCATTAGTCCTAGGGCTGTGAGGATCAAAGCAACATGACATTATATCAAGCACAAGGGAAAATGACATAATCAAAAGACTCAGTCAACATGAAATGTGGCTGTGGTCAACAAAACAAAGCATACAACATTAGAGTGAAATTTTTTCTTCTAGGTAGGAGTACATTCTCAATAACAATAAAAGTAGAATGTATCAAATATATAAACCAATAGCCTAGTCTTTATAATCATAATTATTATATACTGTACAGAAATGTATGTGCTGCTTATATTACGAGCATTGTGGCAAGTTTGCTTACCCTACAACACAACACACTTGTGAATAATGCATGGCACTAGAAGATGCAAGTGCTCATATCGCTAGGTGACAGAAAATTTTTAGCTCCATTATATTCTTAAGGGGCTATTGTCACACATGCAGTTCCCCACTGATGGTAACTTCGTCACGTGTGCCTGTTTTGGTTTGGGTCTGGTGTCCCCCCAAAGGCTCATTTGGTCAGAGACAGCTGAATCTGGAATGTGTGATGCTGGGATTAAGGGTGTGTGATCACTAAACCACTACACATGACTGAGTGGTTTGGCTCCACCCTAGTCCCAGTAGTCCAGTTGGGATAAAAGAGGCAGAAAGATTCAGTGGAGCTCTCTTGTTACCTTTGCTACTTTGTGCATGCCATGTTGTTTCTCCTCTGCAATGCCTGTTTGCCATCCCTGCCCTAAAGCCAGCTGACTATGAACTGAAACCTCTATGAACTGGAAGCCAAATAAACCCCTCCCCCTGTAATTTTGGGTGTCTGGTATTTTGTCCCGGCAATGAGAGAACAGTAACTAGCACATTGCCTGATTGAATAACCTTCTTACTTTCTTAACCAACTCCTCTCCGGCATACACCTGTCCTTATTCTTCTTAACTTCAATAGCCATGGAGATAGTCTATTCAACAAGTTGACCTTTCAGTAGCTTTCTTAACTTTTCATTCTGACTAACTAATAACAGACTAACTCACAGTGCAAAAATAGCACAGGAAGTTCCTGTGTATTCATCACTAGATGTAAACCAATGGTGGCATATTATGTAACTATAGTACATTATCAAAACCAGGAAACTAACATTGGTTCAATACAATTAACTATACTACAGATGCCACTTGATTTTCACCAGTTTTTGGATGCATTCATTTTTCTTTTGGGGATGGGTTACTTTGTGTATCACACTTTGTCACGTGTATAGACACACATAACCTCCACTGTTCAAGGCATGGAACCACTCCTTCATCACACAAGAACTTCTTTGGGATTTCCTCTCATGGCCACATCCACCCTTATTCTACTTCCTAAAACCCTACCAATCATTGACCTGGTCTCCTCCACAGGTTTTTTTCATTTCAAAAATGCTATTTAAATAGTGTCATCCAGGATGTAACCTTTTTGTGTTTGGGCTTTTTCATTTATGAAACTGTCCCCAAGATTCATCAAAGAAAATGCATGGATGCAGTGTGTTGCTGCTGCTTTTGTCATTTTAATTGCTGGCTGCTATTCCATTGTATGGGTGTGCCACGGTTCGGTTCATTTCATATTCACAAATGGAAGGACCTTTGGTTTAAGTTTGGCTCTTACATAAAGCTCCATAAATAGTTTTGCACAAATTTTTAAATAAATATGCTTTTTCATTCGAGGACTGACACTTAGGGTATATTTCTGGGTGATGTAGTGATGCATATTTAATTTTTTCAAAAAATGTAAAATGTTTCCCAGAGCAGTTGTACCACTCTCTCTGCAGCAATATCTGAAAGATCCACTTTCTCCAAATCCTTGCCAACATTTGAAACTGCAAATATCTTTTAATTTAGCCATTTAAGGGCTGTTTTCTTCTGAGGCCTCTCTCCTGCCACTGTAGATGAAGTCCTCTGCTGTGTCTCTTATGGTGGTGTGTGTACGTGTGTGTGTGTCTTGGTCTGTCTCATCAACACACCACTCATGTTGGATTAATTCTCACCATAATGTCCTTATTTTAATACAATTAGCTCTTTAAACACTTCACCTCCAGGGCCAGGGACTTAGCTCAGTGGTTCTGCTGCCTGTCTCTCAAATGCAAGGCCCTGAGTTCAATCCCTGGTACAAAAAAAAAAAAAAAAAATGGTGATTAAATGCAATAAACACTTCACCTCCAAAAAGTCATATGCTAAGATACTGAAGGATAGTAGTTTAATAACTGAATACAGGAAGGACAAAATGACTTAAAATATAGAACAAACTTAGAGGACTGTATGACTTTACAACATAATATAAAACTACAGAATTAGCTATAAAGATAGACATAGGGATCAATTGAGCAGAATGAGTCCCGAAATAAATCCACATATATGTCAGAAACTGGTTTTCAATAACGTGTCAAGGTTAATTCTTTGGAAAAAGTATAATTTTTTTCAGTAAATAGTGGCATAAAAATGAAATAACACTATAGAAAGATCTTGATATCAGGCCTCACATGATAGACAAATATTAGCATGAAATGAACATGTAAAAGCTAAAATTAAAATTTTCTAAAAGAAAACATGAGAAAATATTTGCCACATCAAATAAATTAATAGACTAAGTTTTTCTTTCCCCCAAAATCAATATGTTGAAGTCCTATGATGGTACTTAATATGACGGCACTTAAAGAAGTAGGCTGCCATGTCTAGAATTGTAAAGCTTCAGTGAGACTCAATGTAATGAGATTCTGGGCTTGTGACCAACCATGTCCACCTTGGGTGAGTTTTGGAGGGTGAGACCAGGAAACAGAAGAAAGGTAAAAGTAACACAGGAGGATGGAAAGGTAACAGAAGCCAGATTGATAAGTGACATACAATCTAGGAAGTTCATTTGACTCTTTTCTCCACTTGACAAAAGTGCATTTGTGTTATACCAACTTATGCCGCCTGTCTTTGCATCTCTAACAACTGAAAATGACAAATCAGTACCAATATCATAACCACTGCACAGCCTCCTGTGCACCCAAAGACATAGTCTTTCGCCTTCCCCTTGTGGACAATCTGATGCAGACATCACAATAGATGATGGGTGCAAAGAATGGCACTACTTGTCCCTCAGTCAGATAAAGGCTGGAGTCTCATATATTTTTCCCTTTTTCTTCTTCTTCTTCTCCTTCTCCTCCTTCTCCTTCTTCTTCTTCTTCTTTTTAAACTTTTTTCTTAAAAACTAAGACACAAATATACACATTAGTCTTGCCCACAAGAGCCAGAGACATCAACATCACCGTCTTTTGCCTCTTGCCCCATTGGAAAGTTTTCAAGGACAATAGCACATACAGGGTTGTCACCTTCTATGGTAACAGTGAGTGCCTTCTCCTGAAACATCTACTGTAGGACCCGCTAGAAGCTCTTCTTGAGGAGTGCCACTGTCTTCAGAAATATGTCCATAGTGGTTTGCTTGGGTTGTTTCTTCTTTTCATTGTGGATTCCTCTATTAGTGAAAATCTTTCAGTGTGAAATCCATGTTTTCAGACTTTTCGAAGAGCGTGTTGAAGTCTGGAAAAGCTTCTGCTAAACACTCCTCTGCCTTTCCTTAGGTATTGTCCTTCTTCTTCTTCTCCTGTAATTTCTTGCCTAGTTCTTCTCCTCTTGCCTCTTCTTCAGACACATATTCCTGCCCTAGTCCCAGTAACTCCTCTTTACTTCATTCCCCAGAAACCGCCGCTAGCAGCCCCGGTGTCGGCCACATCCATATGCAGGTTGAAGTTGCTTGTCATCTCAACAGCAGTCTGGTTGATTTGTGCAACACCTCCCTCCTTGGAAAGTCAAGTGAGCAATGGCTAAACTTCTTGAGTACATTCTTACAGGTGCCATTCATTCATTGCTTGGTGACATCAGCCCAGCCTCAAGCAAGGTTCTGGATGCAATCATAAATATTTAATACTTCCAGAACTTCATCAGTGTCTCCTCAGTGGCAGAAATAGTCCCTCCTCAACTGACTCTTCAAGTTCTTCAAGTTCCTCTTCAAGGCCTTAAAATTGCTATGGGAGGCTGAGGGCATGGCTTGGTGGGAGAGCACTTTTCTAGCATGCATGAGGCCCTGGGTTTGATCCTAGCCTCTGCCTTTCTAAAAAGCAACTGTGACACCTCAATCCATTGGTTGCATCAAGGAGGCAGGGCCTGGAGGGAAAATACCAGTTTAATGTTGGATGAGGATCACCAGTAAAAAGAGGATGTGCAGAAGAATTTTCAACACTGAGCAAGATCTTGTAAGATGTCTGTCTCAAAACAACGTGTCTTCATTTCACTGTTATAGCAATTTGGGGATGGAGCATCTTGAAAAATTGCTGGGCCATCCACAGCATCTCTTGCTTCTGTAGTATCCCGACAGTGTGTGCTTAATGGTGTGTTTGAAGGACCTGAAGTTCTCACTGGGCTAGATCAGAAAGGGTTTCAATTGATAGCCTGCAAGATTGTCCCCAAGCGAGACTGTTGTCCTTAAAAGCCTTGAGACCTGGCACTGACTCAGCCTCCTTATGAATGAAAGTCCTTTCAAGCATCTACTTTCAGAATGGGGTAGGAGAACCATCCATATTGAAGATTTGCTCTGGCAAATCATATTCTGCCACCATCAATTTATCTCGAGATTCAAAACTTTCTTCAGCTGACTTAACATCAACACTTACATATTTATCCCTTACTTTCACATTATATGAAAAATGACGGTTATTTGTGTGGTACTGAATATTGAACCCAGGGCCTTCGCGTTGAGCTACATCCCTAGCCCTTCTCATTTTTTGAGGCAGGGTCTCACTAAGTTGCCCGGGCTGTGTTGAAACTTGCATTCCTACTGCCTCAGCCTCCCAGAATGCTAGGATTATAGGTGTGCACCATTCCATCTGGATTAAATAACGATTCTTGAATCCTTTAAGCCACCTATGCTGGTGCATTCCGCATTGCAGTGGATCCTAACCTTTCCTTTCAACATAACAAACAAAAGTTTGCTTTGGCCATGATCATATACCCTGAGAGAGACGTGTTTGTGCATCTGGTCTTCGATGCAAGCCATAGAAATGTCTCATATCTGATGCACACCTTTCTCAAATATTTCTTAGTATTTTACTTTCAGTGAAGCAGATTCTTGAACAGTTTCTATGACTTTTTTTTTTCTTTTTGGTACCAGGGATTGAATTCAGGACATTGCACTTGCAAAGCAGACAGTGGCTCCACCGAGCTAAATCCCCAGCCCTCTATCACTTTTTGTTCCTGTTCTCCAAAATCATAGTTATGGAGATTTAGACATCATTGACTTCAGTTCTCCATTTGCCAATCCCACTCCAGAGGAAAGGAAGAGAGTGTTCTACCCCCGACAGATTTGAATAAATGAAAGGGACTCTGCTGTTGGAATTTCGTCTCGCCACATTCATTTTATGTGTTTATAGATTTATGTCACCGTGGAATCACTGATTCCTATGATTCAATGAGTTATAATCTGACATTGTCATTATTATTATTTTGTTGCTCAAATTGTCCAGAATGTTTCCTTTGTGTTGTCTTGATGGTATGTCAGTTTATTTCCATGTGTGACTCTAGTCAAAAAAAAAAAAAGAGAGATGGACATAGGGCCTGGAATTTAGCTCAGTGGCTCCATCCCTGCCTTGCAAGCACAATGTTCTGAGTTCGATCCCCAGTAACAAAACTAAAACAAACAAAAAATGGACATGGAAGCTGATGATAGACAACTGACAATCACATTAAATGCAGCTGCTGAGATATATTTGGCATTGTGACTAGAACACAGTAACAGGGCCACTGCTGTATGATGTTGTTTTTGGCTTGACAAATGCATTCTTTTTATTATCCACCAGGAGGATTGCTTTCCTTCAGGTGGGATGGACAAGAATATACAGCTCTTGTGATCTCACTTGGAATACATTGTAAAGAAGCATGGACCATCTGGAAGGTCAAAAAAATACTAACTTAATCCGCTACATTGAGGCATCATATTAACTTGAACTAATAATCAAGCCAAGTTTTCTGCATACATAGGAGATAAACATCGCAAAAAATTCAAGAGTCTGTACCATCTGCGAAAGGCTTTAGTGGTTTCAGGCAAGCTAGGACTTCCCTCTTCAAAGTAAAGACAAGATAGTATACTTTGCACATTCAGCTGCCAAAAGAAGGAGCTTATGACCTGCTCAATAAGCCTCTTTGGGTTCTGGAGGTAGCGTATTTCACTCTGGGGGGTACTGCTCTGATCCATTTACTGAGTGATAGGAAGGATGTAAGTTTCAAGGGGAGTCCAGACCAAGAAAGTCTTGTGCAGCGGGTTTGGTTTGCAATCTCAGCAAACTATCACTTGGGTCATCTCACCCACAGATCCCTCATGGCAAACTTCTGGCAGGAATGAAAAACGATTCAACTACCATGGAAACATTTAGCAGTTCCACAAAACACAGAGTGTACAGTTGCTCTGTGACCCAGCAATTCCACTACTAGGCATAAGCTGAGGAGAAATGAAAATTTTATGTCTACACAGAAACTTGTGCCCAAATGCTAGAGACAACTTAAATGTACTAATGAATGGATAAATAAAATGTAGTATATTCATAAAATGGACTATCACTGTGGCAATAAAAAATAATGAAATATTAATACGTGGTACGGCATGATGAAACTTAAAAACACTTTGCTCCTTTCAGGCATGGGAAAGAATCCAGGTATGAAAAAAAAATTACATGTTTCCATTTATGTACAATACCCAGAGTGAACACATCAAAAGGAATCAGAAGGTCACAGAGACTTAGGAAGGGGGGAGGAGTAAGGAACAGGAATGAAGGATAACTGCTAAAGGATATAAGGCTTCTTTTGGGAGTGATGAAAATGTTCGAAAACTAGATTGTCCTGATGTCTGCAATCGCGCGCGAATGCCCACTAGATGGCACCCGCTGCCAAAAGGCCTGAAATAACCGAGTGAATGAGACCCAGTAGATGCCTGCCAGGTGGTCCTGGGAGATCACTTGAATGCTAATACAGTGGGATCGTGGATATGGGTGACAGTGACGAAAGGTATGACCAGGCTCTACAGTACGCTCTCAGTCACCCAGGTTCATATGGCTGCTGTACTGCTTGTGAATGTGTGCTATGATCTGAATATGGATCGCATCCCCCTAAGGAACGTATGCTAAGGGGCTTGGTCCCAGGAAAGCATGACTGGGACTCAGTAGGACCTGTACAGGGTCAGGCTTAGTTATCTCCCTTCTTCAAGATGTGAGTCTTTGGCTCATACTCGTGTTCACCAGAGGCCAAGTCAACGGGGCCAAGACATTTTGGACTTGAACCTCCTATATTGTGAGCTAAATAAAACATTTGTCTTTATAAAGTCATTAGTCTCAGATATTTCACTGTGGCAATGTGAATCTAACTAACACAATGTATGCAATGTAATAAAAAATATGGTATATGTTTAAATTTTAAAATTATTACAATAAAAGACATATTTCCATTAATTTCCCCCAAAAAATACTCCCACAAAATCAGAATATACATTTTTTGGCTGCGCATGGGTCATTCTCCAAAAAATGGATGCACATTGAGGCCACTCTCTTAAACAAAATTAATAGGACACACGTATAAATACCGAATAGTTTCTCTGGTGTGAAAATATAAAAGTATAAATAAGGATCAAAATTGATATGGTGCAATAAGAAGAAAAGGTCTAAAAGAGTAGGGGAAGTGGGAGGGGTAGGGGAAGGGGAAGAAGGGAAAAGAAAAAATGTGAGAAAAGGAAAAACATGGAAACAAAGTCTTTGTAAATAGGGAAGGGTGGAGGGGGTGAAGGGAGAATGGGGAAAAAATAAGAACCAAGATCTGTTATGTAAAGGTACAGGATCCCAGGGATGGATGTAACTGTGCTGTATACCTAACATGTACCAATGAACTTAATGGGAAAAAATCCTCCCTCTTGCTTCAAACACACTCAGCCCATCTTTCCCACCACTTTCTCCAGCAGCTCTGAGAGTCCTCTTTTGTGAGCATCTTTTCATGGCTGCTTCAGTGTCCTGAACTGATTCAAAGCATTTACAACAGTTTCCTTCAAATAAAAATATTACAACGTGTCCCCACCCACTTTATTCAGCAGATCTGGCCCTGTGACCTCTGGCTCTTCTCCAAAATCAAAATGATCGTGAAAGGGAAATGTTCCGAACTGATTCAGGACACCAAGGAATCCACGCAGTGCAATTAAAGATACTCACGAAGGAGGACTTCTGAAGCTGTTTCCGAAGGTGCGGGAAAAAAATGATGGGAAATGTGTTTTATGTGATGGGAGTGTTTTGAGGGGAATTATTGGCAGTGCGTCTTTTACTGAGATCATTTTTTTAATGCCAACGTTCCCCTTGCTTTTTGGTCACGCCTTGTGTAACTTGTCAGCACAGAGGCCACCCTCAGGGATGTCAGCCAGACATACGTTGCCGTTTGGTTTACAGATGGAATTTTGCACTCAGCAAATGACCATGGATCATACTATTAGGGTTGACAGATATCCCATGAAAAAAAATTTGTCTTTCCTTCCCATGGTACCTCTACCTGCAACACTACCCAGGGGCTCACAGCGTCAGGCCAGGGATGAGGACGTGAAGGTGAGGCTCCTGCACAGCATCAGATGCCATCTTACAGTCGGTTTTCGAGGCACCCCATCACCTCACGCTCATCCCATCTAGCAGAGTTATCTGATCGCTGACAGGATACAGCATATGGCACTAGGTTGGACCAAGAGACACTGTCAGTGCTTTCAAAGAAAAGCAGCAGATGTACGGAATCTATTGATCATACCATGCACCACGTCATCCAACACTGACAATGGCAGAGAGGCCCCCTTATAGATAAAACCGTGCTGGTTACACTTCAAAGCAATGGCCATTGTAAGTGGAAAGTCTTCCATGGGCAGAGTACTTAAGTCAAGGAATCAAAAGATGAAAGCAGGTACAGCCTCGCTTACCAGCACTCTCAGTGACTGAAAACCTGGGCTTCCAACACCTGCAACTCAGAGCTCTGGTTGTCTAGAGGTCCCAAAGTGGCATGCGCCCAAAGAAGCATCTTATACCAGGGTACAAAGTTAGATCTCCTTATCTGTGGCAGAGTGGGCACCCCATTCTCATTGTGCTTTTTGTACTAGTAGACCACCAGTCAAAGAAAGGCTTCACCATGCCACCAGGAGCAATTTACACTCATCACAGAGAGGTGGGGTCATGGCCATACAGTTGGGACAGAAAGAACTGTTTGCCACTGGGTCTCTCCTCCTGTTCCCTTGCCAACTTTATCCGTAAATGGGCAACAAAAAACCACTATGGCCAGACAAAGACAAGATAAAAAGTTCAGACCCTCAGGAATGAAGGTCTAAAGTCCCTAACAAGCAAGCCACCTAGACAAGCAGAACTCTACCTGGAGAGGACAGCAGAGAAGGGAGGGGAGAAGTATCTGCTAGATTCTACAGCTGCAGGGTCATCTACAGAACTGGAAGGTATAACTCAGCTAAGATCCTTCCCCTATAATTTTCTACTACAAACTATGGCCATCTAGAATAGTGAAGAAGTTGTGAGAAGACGGAGTGAATAAAAGGTGAGACGCAAGAAGGCTGAATGGTACGAGAAGGGACAATCACAGACGTGGTTGTTGTCCCCATATCCCTTTAGCCAGTCGGGCAAGCTCATCCCCCACTGTTAGCAGAATTCCCACCAATGGCTCACAATTGCAAATTCCACCAATGAGTTGTCTACCCAATGACTGACCAGGGTGGGGGTGCACAGGGACCCAGGTCCCCAACTCCATGAGGGACAAACTCTCTGATGCAATCTACTCTCCAGAGCCTCCTGCAGGATCATGGGGAGGTTTGGCTTTGCTGAAAGCATGTTCTTGCTCCGATTCTTCTGTTTATCTGCAATGCTTTATTTTAAAAACAATATGAAGCAAATATATTACAATGTTAAAACTGAGCAATGGCCACAAAGATATGTGTGGGTTATTTCTCTTTTATTTCCCCCTCACCTCCCCCTCACTTAGGAATCAATCTAATGAAGGAAGTGAAAGACTTTTACATTGAAAACTAAGAACTCTGAAAAAGTAGATCAAGGGGGATATCAGAAAATGGAAAGACATCCCTTGTTCTTGTGCAGAGAGAACCAGTATAGTGAAAATGGCCATACTTTCAAAATGGTTATACAGGTTCAATGCAATACTGATCAAAATACCAATTGTAGGCCCAAAGATTTAGCTCAGTGGTTCTGCCACCTGATTCGCAAGTTCAATCCCTGGTACCAAAAAAAAAAAAAAAAAAATCCTAAAATTCATTTGGAACAAGAAGAGACCTAGGATAGCAAAAGCAATTCTGGGCAACAAAGGCAAGTCGGGGGCATCAGAATCCCTGATTTGAAACTATGTTACAAAGCTACTGTGATTTTTTTAGAAAATTAGATTTAGAAATTGTGACTGTGTTTGTAATTAGATTAAGCCTAGTCCCAAATCTCTCTCCATGCACTGAACTAAAATGTAAATGGATCAAAGATCTAAATATTAAAACAGAAACATTAAATCTGCTGGAAGATAGAATAGGTAAAAAATTTGAAGGCAGGGCCCGGGATTTATCTCAGTGGTTCTGCTGCCTGCCTCGGAAGCACAAGGCCCCCAAGTTCAATCCCCGGTATCCAAAAAAAATTTTTGGAGACCTAGGTATTGGCAAAGACTTTATGAACAAAACCCTGATCACACAGGAAATATTACAGCAAGTCAACAACTAATATATTTCATCATATTAGAAAGTTTTTGCCCAGCTAAAGAAATCACCAGTAGAGTGAAAAGACTGACTCACAGAGTGGGAAAAACATCTTTACCAGCTGTTCCTCAGACAAAAGACTAACATCTAGAATATACAAAGAACTCAAAAAATTCAGACCCACCAAACTTAAAGACCCAATCCAAAAATGGGCATCTGAAATGAACAGACACTTCTCAGATGAAGAAGTACACACAGCAAATAAATATATGAAAAAAATGTTCAACATCACTGGTCATTCAAAGCATGCAAATTCCACCTCACACCTGAAAGAATGGCTGTCAACTCAACCCAAGGTTTAGAGTTCAATGTTACTACACAGAGTCATGCTGGAAGTTAAATGGTGTGGCCCTTTGGCAATCTTAATCATCTCAACTTATCACATGAGTCATAACCCATGGGCAGAATTAGTCATATCCCACAAGAAGAGAGTTAAGGAAAGCTAATTCTGCTATATGTCCAGAATGAGAGACTAACTGCACATTGAGGAGACTGGAAATGTCTACTAAGGTATTAAATAAAATGTGGGAAGTACATAAAGGTAGAAAAATACTGTACACACATACATATAATGACCAAACATCATGTACATAGAATATATAGAGAACTGCTTGAGTTTTATTTCCATTAAATCACTGAAAAAGCAAGTTATCTTGAACAACACTTATTTTTTTACTTCAAAATTATGCATTCTCACTGGAGATTTGTTTAAATATATCAAAATTTAAAGTTCCAAAGAAAATTAAAAACCCTTGAAATGTCAACTTGGAAAGATACCCGTGCATAATTTGTAATCAAAGGTGGGTTCACGCTATTTACATTTTTCATATTGTTCTTCTTATCAACGCATACAAATTCTAATTCCCTGATGACTATTAGTCGTGATTTTGAGCAAGGCATTTCTCTCTGCCTATCACTTAGTCCATGTTATGGTTTAAATGGAAGACTCTTGTACAGAAGACTCAATCCCCAGTGCAGCAATGTTCAGGGGTGGGGCCTAGAGGGGTGATTAGACCACGGCAGCATGAACCTCATTAAAGAAATAATCCATTGATGAGTTCATAGCTAAATAGCCTATCAGGAGACAGGGCCTATTTGGAGGAAGTGGTCCCTGGAGCATGCCTTTGGAAGATATATTCTGTCCCCAGGCTCTTCCTCTCTCTGTGGCTTTTTCTGCCTCCTGGCTTCTGTGAGATGAGCAGTTTCCCTCTTCCATGCCATTTCCCCTTTGGAGCCAGCTGAGCAGGAACTGAAACCTCTGAAACCATGAGCCAAAATAAACCTCTCATTGTATTCTTTAAGTTGTGTAAGTTAGACATGGATAGCAATAGAAAGCTAATTTCACTCCACCTTTAAAGTGAGGATATTAGAAGATGTTTTCTCCATTCTGCTGATTTCTGGGTATATACACCCCTGGTGCCTAGACATGTTCTTCTCCTTCCTTTCCTCTCTGCTACAGGCTGCATCTAGACCATTTGTACCTTGGAGAATTAAAGTTTTGAACTAGCCTCCAAGTCTGCTTTCAGGACCCAGGACAGCTCCCATCCAGATGTCCAGAGGACTCAAATGCTTTCACTGTGATGTACAAATATCACAAGGGTCCTAAGCTTCTGGGCAAAATAACTGTCACAAATCCTTTCCAAACCAGAAATACACTACTTGGAATTTAGGAATCTTAGAATCTGGTTAGAAAAGAACACTGAAGGATGTTTCCCCAGGAGAACCTAAACTCCTATGACAAGGATTTATTTTGCTCGTGACTGTTCACCCTATCCCTTAGGGCAGTTTCTGGAACATAGTAGATGCTCAGCCATTTGAATAAATGAGCCTAATCTTACTCCTCTGTTTTCTAGGATTCTCAAAAAAATGTACAAAATGGTGCTGCATCTCTAGCAACAGGGCATTAATTACTCCTGAAACAACTCAGCCCATTGTGTCACTGAGAGAGGAGTATGCCAGGAGGAAGCTTTCCCACTGGTAAACTATATTTTATTTTAAAGAACATTTATGCCCATTTTTTATCCTACCTTGTGAGTTCTGCAAAGAGAGGATTTACCAAATTAAGTGCTGCACAGATTTGTTAAAGGCTAGACTTTCTGCAATTCTACTATGACCATGAGGGGGCGTTTGTGTCACCTAAATCTTCACTGCTCCCTGCTGCTGGGACCTGCTGAATCCAAGGCTGATACCAGACTTGAATATATAATCAGATACTGTAAGGTTCCATCACAGGCCTTTTTACGATAAAGGAACTTGCTAACATAAAAATCTCCAAGCAAAGCAAATATTTGAGGCAAATGGTGGATAGAAATCCTGTTATGAGAAATCCTACTGAGAAAGGTGGATAGAAATCCTGTTATGTCTTGCCTTTCTGACCTGGACTCAGGTGTACAGACGTTACCTCTTAGTGCTACCTTATTCTCTAAATCTCTGGCTGTTTCCTTATAAAATGTTAGGACTAGAATGAACTACAAGGGCATTGAGCCACGTTTTCCATTGTTACAGATAGAGAAAGTGAGGCTCAGAGAAAAATGAATGTGTCCATTGTCCATGATCAAATCATCATGTGGTTTCCAAGCCTCGATTACAATCCAGGAGGTTACTTCACTGAGCATTTAATTGATTGTCTGGTGGGAGGAAGTCTTTAAAAATAACCCTTTGAGTTCAGGATGATCTAAACTCTGCTGGTGACTAAGACTGGTCTTTGTGGAAAGGGTTATTAACTGTGATATCTATCATTGCCCAAAAAGGAAAACAGAGAGGGAAAAACAAAGGGTGAAGGAAGGAAGGAAAGGAGGGAGGATAAAATAAGTATTTTCTGATGGTCTGGTCTCCAGGCAGCCTTTGATGCTGTTCTGTCTTCCTAGCAACTACAGTTATGCTGCATTGTTTGAAGTATTCATCTGGCTCATAATCAAAGGTGAAGGATAAACTCTCAAAACAAAAGGCATTTTCCTCCCAGGGCTTATATAAATCATAATTCAAGGGCAAAAGAGTCAAGGGTGAGCAATCCCTCAAAGCCTTCTGCAGAACAATTAAGCATTGTCAATAGCGCAACTCGTTTCTGAAGAGCAGACTTGGATCACTGTGGAGCCAGAACTAGAAAGGCCCTTGGAGTGATCTTATTCAGATACTTCACTTTGCCAATGACAAAAGAGTGGGTCAGAAGAGACGGGATAGAAGCACAACTCAAATGCTTGCCAAACAGGGAAAAAAAGCAAGCCGAGGGCAGGGAAGATGTATGTTAGATATGTTGCAGAAAATAGTGACTCCCCTTCATGAAAAGCAACTGAGTGAACATGTTGATGGCAGGTAACTACACAAGGCCTCAGTAAAGAGGGTTAGAGTGAGGACTGTAGCAAGCTGGACCCTCCCTGCCCCAAAGGGCCAACTGCTCCCCGGCCCCATTCTGTCACTGTCAGGTAAGAATGTGAGCCTGAAGTTGTGGGGCTTTTTGTTGTTCTTTTTTTTCAGTGGGGATTTTATTTGAAATGTCCAGGATATTTTTTAATGATGGTAATTAATCTGAGGTAGTTGCGGGTCAAACCCCTCTGGAGTCCAGATGCAGTTCCCAGTTTCTGATTTGTACCTTCTGACCCAGAATATGATGGGATGGGAAGGAAGGGTTCCTCTGCGAATTCCTGTGCTTCACTTTCAACCCAGCTGTCCACTTGCTTTGTGACCTCCCGGAAACCACTTCATTCTGACCATTTCTCATCTGAAATGTGCGGAGGACCGATAGGAAATCTCTAGGGTTTGATAGGATGGACACTGGGCTCCTGACAGTTTTTATAAATGGAGATTCTAAATCAGCAAGGCCTTGTGGGAATATCATGGGATCTAGAAGCAAAAAAGTCCAGCAAACACTGTTTCTCTCCATATCCCCATCCCTCTGTAACTTCAAACTTGTCCAGAACTGAGCTCATCGTCTGCTCAAATGGCCCTCTGCCCCAGGAAGGTACATCACCCCTCAACTGCCCAACTCAAAAACCTGGCCTTCGTCCTCGACTCCTCCATCAACCTCCACCAGCATCCAGTCACAACCACTGCCAAGTCTACTTCTTATCCACCCATTCTGCTCACTTCTTTTTATCATCATCCTCCTCACCCAGACAACCATGAATCTCACCTGAATCACTGCACCAGCCCCTCTGACTCCATCTTTGTTCTTAGCACCCTTCAGTCTATTCTATACATTTCACTCCGAGGTGGCCTCATAAAACAGAAGTTCTCAGTTTAAAATCCTTCGGTGGCTGCCCTCATAATGAAACCCAAACTCATTTCCAGGAGACTTGCCCTCAAGCTCTACTCTCTTTTGCCACTGCCCTCTCAGGCTCTGCCTTGCAAAGAAGAAAATGTAGCTTATTCTCCAGGGAGTTCCCAGAGCCTAGCACGTATATGTGCTGTTTAGTCAGGGAAAGAATGAATGAATGAATGAATGAATGAATGAATGAATATAAGAATCCAGGGACTCTGCCACCTACTAGTTTTGCGTCTCTAGACCATGCTTGCTTTCCCTTCCTCTGCCTGTAAATGCTATCCTCACAGGTGTTGTGAGGGGCAAACTAAACAAGTGATATGAGTCTTAGAATCTATAAAATCAGAATCTAAACATCAGTAGCTATGTTCCATCCCTATGCTTCAGTTTCCTGGCTCAGTGCCTCCCATACAACCTTAAAGCATTAGCCACGTGAGTTAATGCATACCACATGGTACCTGGCACATTGTGTTTATTAAACAAGTGTACAATGACAATGATAACTGACCCTTACAACCATCTGAGGTGCCAGGTCTAGTGGATATCTGCCCATTGTGGGTGCTCTTCTGTTTAACAGCCCCTTGGAATGAGGTCTTGGGGAAAATCTTGATAGGGCCACTAGTGAGGGCACACCTACGCTCCCCAAGCCAGCAGAGTAAGCCCACCGCAGAACTCAGCCAACTGGACTCTCACTCTCCTGGAACTTAGAGACTTGAGTGACTGAAAGAAGGTAAAAATTTAGTGTTCATGCATCCTTGTAGGGATTCCTGGATGTGACTGTGGGCAGGTTCCTCACGCTGTAAACTTCTGGAGCTTTCCAGGCTCCATCTTCCCAACCCCTCACCCCTCCGTCCTTGCGTTTCCCTTTGCCTAGGTGAACCAATGAGCACGTCTGTGGCTGGTCACCAGAGACCACGCACTGTGGGACCTCACACAGGCACTTCCCATCCCCTCACCTCAGCCTCCTCCAAAAAGCAAAGGTCTCGACTAGACAGCCTGTCACCAACCCTGGCCAATCAACAGAAGCATCTGGGAAACTTTTTAAAAACCTCTGAGCTGGGCATGGTGGCACATGCCTATAATCCGAGCACTTGGGGGCTGATCTGGCTAGATAGAGAGTTCAAGGCAGCCTAAATTCGAGTAGTGAGACCCTATCTCAAAAAAGAAAATCACTGAGCTTCACCTGAATCACGCCAAGTTACATTTTCCAAGTTAGATTTAGCCTCAGATTCATATTTTTCAACAGTCCCTCCAGGATGATTCTAAGACAGTTGGGAAGCACTGGGCTAGACAGCTTCCCCTCTGAGGCCCCTCCCACACAGCAGGGCAGAGTTGGCAGTGCTTCTGTGACACTGCTGCTCTCTAGAGCCCACAGCCCACGTCCGGTTCTCATCAGTCTCCCCACCTGGAAACTTCCAGTGGCTCTGCAGCGCACTAGAATAAAACCCAAGTTGCTCCCGTGCCCCTGTGTGGCCAGGCTGCTGTGCTCCTTCCCCGCTCACCTCTCACTCATCCCTAGAAAAGTCTGCCCAGAAAGCTCCTCTCTATCTTGAGGGACCGGTTCCTTCCCACCACAGACATCTCAGTGCCAACGCTCTCCCCTCTGACACCCTCTCTGAGCACCCTGTTGAAAGTGGTGGTTCTACCTCCAATCCCAATCAACCTGCCCTCTTTTCTTTCCCTTCACTGCACTTACCCTTGTCAGACATGATCCTGTGATTCCTTTTTGTTTGTTTGTTTTTACCCTTGTCTGCTGGAATATAGATTACATGAGATCAAGGGATCAGGGGTGTTGTTTTTTCACTAATGTGTATCCCATTTCTGCTGCAGTAGTGAGCTCAGAATAGGCCCTCAACTAAGTATTTGTTCCATCCCTGTGCTTTCCAGGAGCCCCCAACAATAAGCACAGGGCAGACAAAGCTTTGATTCTGACTCCTCCCCAGACAAGTGCTTCTGATGTTACTTCCTGAGATGGCAGCCAGACACACCTTCACCTTGAGCTGACAGGTGGTGTCTGCCACTCCCAGAGGCTCTGCCCAATCTGAAGCCAGCCTCTCCAAGGAGCTCACACCACGCACACACACACATACACACACACACACACACACACACACACGCAAGAGCATACTTCCCAGCAATTGGTCTCAGCTCAGATTCTCCTCTGAGAAACCTCACCAATGTCCTTGGTTGGTTTTTCACCCTTCAGGATAGCAGCCAGGAAATAAAACTCCAGAAGACGAGACCTCAGAGAACCAGAATGGCCTCTCCCTTCAAATCGATTATTTCTGGCAAAAACTCTGCTTTTATTTCTCCATATCCATCATAGTATCAGCCCTAAATCCCAAATCCTTATAATATGGTACTTGGGTACTATTCCTAGAGCACTAAAAGGTATGGGGCAAATTCCTACTTTCATTTAGAGATCCCACCAAAATAAGGTTCATGAATCCCATTTATGGGCAACATGAATCCTAAGGATTCACCGTAAGAACACTCCTGAAGACTTGCTCTTAGAGCTAAGTGCTAGAGCTATCCAAAATCCTTCATGGAAGTGAGTGGGGGAAAAGAAGAAAATACAGGGAGAGGGAAGGGAGAGTATGAGCTAGCGAAAATAGTAACCTACTTTGGCACTTCAGATATATAGGTCTATTTCTTCCCCTCTTAAATAATCATTCTAACATTCAACAGAAACTGAATGAGTAACTACTGTATAGCAGGCATTGTCCTAGAAAACATCACCTAGAATACATCAATGATGGGAAATGTGGACCTTCGCCCATGGGGACCTTGTCTTCTACTGGGGGAAGACAGACGTTTAAATAGTGCGTATACTAAAGAGACAAAAGAGCTAACATAATTCACAAATAAATTTATTAATATAGAATGTATTACAGAACATATGTGACATGCAATATGGAAGTGATTGAAAAAATACAGTGAATGTGGGACTTTTAAAACTTACTACAGTAAAAGATACATTCCCAAAAACAGTGGGATATGTGTTCAAATTGTGGGGGGCAGACATTTGGAGTAATTTGAGGGGACTGAGGGCAGTATGTCTTTTATTATAATAAATGGTAATCGCCCCCTCATATGAAATATTCAATCTTATAACATTCTATACAGTGGAAGGCAAAATGCACCATCATAAAAGGAAAGATCAAGGCAGACTGTGGACTTTTGTCCCTTGGTGAGGTAGGGTGCTCCAGCGGCTATGGGCATGAGTTCAAGTACCAAACGGGATTCAAGGACCAGCTCTACCACTTCCTAGCCCCAACACCTTGCACATCAGATTTCTTTTTTCTGAACCTCAGTTCCCTTACTCTTCGTAATGAAGACCCACCTCATACGGCTCTTTTCAGGATTAAGTAATTACACAAATTCTTCTGCACACGGGAAGAACTCAATAAAAATTGTAAAGATTGAGACTTGCTCTTGTCTCTCCAAGTATATTTACATTTTCCTTGGTCTAGGTTCTTCACACTTATTGATATTTTAACGTTGCCTTATGCTTTCTGCTTCTTTGGCAAGCTACCTCAAATCCCATGTGGATTGAGGTGGGTTATAAATAAGAAAATAAGTAAAAGCCTGGACAGAACATTTTCACCGAAGGAAAGCGTTTCATTACTAACACAGTGGATTGCAAGTGAGTCCAAAAGCAAGAAATATTGACTCTACTTCTTGAGAGTCCATCACAAGCCACCAGCAAGATAGCCTCTGGTTTCTCCGCCCATCTTTCTCTCTCTCTCCTTCTCTTCCCCTTCTTCCTCCCACCAACAAAGGGGATGAGTGAGTCACACAAAATGATTCAAAAAGCCTCCTAAATTCTCCTGACCTACTGCTTCATTGTCACGGGCCTCATGGAACTCTCCTGCGCCCCTACTGGAGAGAAGGAATCCCGGGGTCACTTTCCACGGGGAAGGGGTGAGGAAGGAGGGCTGGCCCGCTGCAGTCAGGCTGGGATCTCATTCCTGCCATCAACCAGGGAGCTCTGGGGCCACAGCGAAGCCCTGGACCACTCTGGGCCTCAGCTTCCTGGTTGGTGGTAGCAGTAGCTCCCTCCCACCGTGCTCCTGTGGGTGAGAGAACACCCAGAAGCCATATACATGGCTTATTTGCCAAGCCTTCCACAGGTGTCCGACCTTCCTTTCTTAACTGTACCCCAGGGTGACGTTCTGTGAGCTGCAGGAATCTGAAACTTCAGTAAAAAGACGGACAGGGCAGAAGCAAGGTGAGAAGACTAGTTGTAGCATAGCTCTGCTTAACAGAAACTCACTACAAAAAGCAAAGTGAACGATTTTTGGGGGGGAGGGGGCGATAGCGGAAACTGAACCTCAGAGCCTTCAAACTGAGCTACATCCTCAGCCTTTTTTTTTTTTTAGACAAGGTCAAGGTCTTGGAAAGTCTAGCCCAGGCTGGGCTCCAACGTGCTTCGATCTTCCTGCCTCAACCTTCCCAGGTGCTAGGATGTTGGGCTGAGAAAGATCATTTCTGAAACCCTACCATTTCCTACATAAATTTTCAGTTTTAACCCTTTGAGATGGGCAGCAGGATCCACATTGACAGCTGTGCACATAGCGATGAACGTTCCGGGAGGCAGCTCCAGCTTTTCAAGGTCATTTTTGGTCACCACGGGGCAGCCAGCCCTATTTCCTGGGAGAAAGTGAACACAGGGAGAATTGCAGCTAGGGTAAAAGACAACGAAACTCCATCGCAGCTGACACAAAGTAAGGAGGGCTGAGTGCAGACATTTCAGGGAGGCTTCCTGGAGGAGTGGGATTCAAACCGAACCTTGAAAAAGGGGCGAGGCATGAGGGTGAGGCATCGCGGGCATAAAGCTCCATATACTAACTGTGCGAGAGGGCTAACGCCACGGAGTGGCTGCCCTACTGGCAACGCAGTAGAAAGGCCCGTTCTGCTGGCTGCCGGGGCTGGCTCGTGGGAGGCAGGAGGAGAACTGTAGGAAGCGGTTAGAGAATGGAAAGGGAGCCGGCTCATTGTGAAGGGCCATTATGGGGGCCCTAGCTTTCACTTAGATGAACCGGAGAACCGCGGTAGGATTTCCAGTAGGGAAACAAGGGTATCTGGCTTACATTTTTTAAGGATCGCTCTGCTCTGCTGTGGCGTAGAAAATTAACTGCAGAGGGCGAGAGTGGAGCCCGGGAGACTGGGGGGAAAAGAGGCTACTGCGGAAATCCGGGCTAAAAAGCCATGTGGCGTTCTCTCCTCAGTTCCCCACGCAAAAATGGGGTGTAGGACCCGCGCTGCACGTGCAGCCCAGTGCCTCAAAAAGCCACCATGGAGACGAAATAGCGGGGGTAATATCGAGTTAGCGGGGTGCCCGCCTGGCGAATGTGGGACTGGGGGCTCATGGGCAGCTCTTTAATGTCCGGGCCCCTGGTGCCCACGGGAAAACCAAAACAGGTGCTCGCCCCGTGACGCAAGTCAGAAGGGCTCCACTGGGTGGGGGAAGCGGTGTCCACTCGCTCTTGTTCCCCGGAGAGGGTACGGGGAGGGTCGGGAAAATCGGCGCCTCTCCCGGGTGCGGAATTGGTGCAGCGCATCCCGCGCCGTGCGCCCAGGTGCGCCCAGCGCGTGCAGGAGTCCGCACCGTAGGTCAGCGCCACACCTCGCGGGCGTCGGCACCCCTCCC